>NC_070627.1:26741463-27041463 GCF_947347685.1 Pleuronectes platessa | reverse complement strand
TTTATAAATGGTGTTATAAAAAGTGGTACCATTTTCAGAATATATATCACGCTCTAATTTTTATTTTGCAGTACTTCATGTATCTGTGATGCATCAAATATAACTCGTTACTCATATTTTTAATTCAATGCAGTCAGGAAAGTGCCAGTGTTACATGGTCATTACATTTTGAAGAAGTTTTATACCAAATAAATTCGGGACCAAATTGAATCGACCGACCACAACGCTTCATTTGACAAATTCTGTCATCAGAGCATCATCTGATTATCACTGACTAGTGTTTATTTAGTAATGGTGCACACACGAGCCAAGAAGGAAGCTATAGCTTTATTAAATATTGATAGCCTAGTTCTCCAGATGACGTCTCATCGAAGTGTTCTCAGCAACGACCCTTCAGTCCCCTGGAAAACTGATCTATTGTCAAACCTGTCCAGAGTCTGTGTGAGCTGCTTTGTTGCATGCCATTGATGCCTACCATTTCTTTCTTTCTCTTCTTTCCTTTTTTATTGTTGTTCTCTCCAGCAGCGGCTTGACTAGACCTGAAACTCTCATCGTATAGTTTGATTTCTCTGTCTGATGCTTGTTTACATTTAGAAGAGCCCTGGCCTGCTGGTGTGTCTTTTCATCACAAGTCGTGTCATTCTACCCCGGCATGCATCTCACCTCTGTTCCCACTGTACAGTATAAAGACGTGGCAGTGCGCTGCTGCTGCTGAGTGTAAATAACAAAATCCATGTTGGGAAACCTAATGTAACTAGATGAAGTAAAGAGGGTTTGACAGGGAGGGGACATTTAAAAGTGGGTGGGAAGTAAAGAATGAGAAACCATATGTAAATAGTCTGTAAATTATTATCATTATTATTAATATTATTACTACTACTACTCAATGTCTGCAGTTACATTGAAGGTGCATTCCTGCTCCCCTCTGATATTTACATAATCATCAAACTGCTTCTCTCTGCCTCCGACAGGACTGAATTATCATAGGATCTAGAGATGAACAGCCAACTGTTACACAGTTAAACGCCGCTTCTCACTTATTCCCTGAGATGCCCCTGTTGTCTCACACTCACAGCCCACTTTTCAAGTCAAAGGGAAGGGAGGAGTGCTCTTATTTTATTATGCATTCTGTTTCTAAGTAGACAAAACCCTATTGATGTAAAACTAGTACTGTGACGATGTTGAGAACGCGAAATAAAACGATATACTGTAAAACCTGAGCTGCGTCTGGGCGTCCCTTCATTTTGGTTTCCTGGTCTCAGTTGAGTGAGAGGGTAAGTCCAGTAATCCCACTTTGTGAAGGGGGGTTCCAGCTAAATGGGCTGCTGGACTCCTCAGACCACACAAGGCTTTTCTTGTACTGGCCCCCAGAGTAGCAGCAATGCCCTTATACCCAAAAGTGGTTAAAAAAAAGTCAAACACTCCTGTTTCCTTATGATACTTTGTCACCTAAATGTGGCCCCAGAGTCCTACAGTGTCCTACAGTTATTGGAAGAAGTGGGTGTTCCCAATTCATAACCGTAATTACTTTGAGCACAAAGTAGTATGTTGCTGTTTTCTTCTGGGTAAAGTTAATGGAGAGTAATTTGAGTTCAATATTTCTTTCAACAAATCACTGAGTCAACAATTTAGGACCGAATATTAGGGCTATTTAAAGGGAAAAAATTATTCAGAAAGTTCAGAATAAAGTCATAGTACTGTAAGAAAAAAGTCACAATATTAGAGAATAAAGTTATAATTTTAGGCTATTTGTCATTTTACAGGGGAAATCTGTACATTGGTCTGTTGCCTGTGTTAAAATGAGGAATGTGGAGCATTTTGTTACATTATACTTTAGTGTAGATTTCAACAAAATAATGAATCTTTTGGCTCATCAGCCCCACATCATTTTAAGTGTCAGAACTTGATGGTGTGACAAAGAATCACACAGACATGGAGGATGTTGTAGTGGTCGACAGTGAGGTTATCATTGGTAACATTCTGTGTCGTTTCTCTAAAGAACTGTGAGATTGATAATCAAGATTTTGGATCCAAAAGCAGTGGACCTTTTGCAAACATGGCTTCCCCTTTGATGGTTATTACTGAAATTTGAAATACTATGAATTTTTTCTTCATGGTCTCATACTCTACTAATACATCATAACAATTAACCCTTGAGCCAAGATTTCTGAAATATTAACGTCAAGAAGTCAAGTTCCTATACGACCACATCCCACATTGCATTTTAACCGGCCACCAAAACTCTCCCACACTTTGTGTATTGTCTTTTTTCTGCATTTGTACCTATTCACACAACTGATCAATCATTTTGTTTTCTGTGAATTGTATCACCCAATATAGTGCTGGTCACAGAATCTATGTATTTACTGCTCAAAACAGCCAAATAAAAATATATTTGGACTAAAACCGATATGATGTGACATTTTTTGTGTGATTGCAGAATAGAAGCTCAGTTCTTAGGTCCTGCTGGATCTGTTCCATTACACAGTCAGCAACATCTTTTATTAGACCCTGCCTGCTTGGTAATGTAATCGTGTACACATTAGAAACCACACACACACACACTTTTTAACAGAGGCTCTCTGTCATTTGTCTCTCCTGGCTCCAGCTGAGATAAACCTGATGACATCATCAGTCAAAGTTCCCCTAAGAGCCACTATGACATCACTCCACTGTCTCCACAGGGTCAGAACTACCCTCCATTACAAGGGACTTAACCCTTTTATGTAAAAATGTAGCTCCCTTTAAAACCGCACCTTCCCAGAGACAGAACTGAAAACATGAGATACATCCCGCCCCTGAAGTGACTGAAGCAGACTGCTTGTGTTTTACTCATACAACAGTACAGGAGTCCTCTGCAGCTGCAGTCAGGTGTTTGTATCAACCTAAACTGAAGATGTATCTGCTGATGGAGGTTAAAACAGCAGAACACTCACTGTTCCCTCAGTCTTGCACAAGCAGCACGCCTGGTTGGCCGCCTCACTGTGGCAGGTGGTCTGACTGACAGTTTGCCCCACTGCTTGTCTATCTGGCCCTTGAGGCTGCGGCTAAAAATAGATCGCAGCTCTGAGGGCCACATCATCATCGTCAGCGGGGCGACGTCACCGTGCAGCTGGGATGGGCCAACAAGGGGCTTCATTTCCTCTGCCGCCAGAGAGTGGGGGTGCATCGTAGAACAGGGAGAACAGAGGATAGAGAGAGAGAGAGAGAGAGAGAGAGAGAGAGAGAGAGAGAGAGAGAGAGAGAGAGAGAGAGAGAGAGAGAGAGAGAGAGCGAGAGCGAGAGAGAGAGAGAGAGAGAGAGAGAGAGAGAGAGAAATAATAATAATAATAATAATAATAATAATACGTGCATGCATTTTTTATATCCTGTCCGATAAAATAGAGATGAGTTTGTATTTTGCGTGAGTTTATGGCCACATTACTGGAAATATATATAAAATACATTTAATAAATAGTTACATTTATTCATAAATACTAAATACGTTCACAATCCCAGTTTCATTGCGAAATTAAACAATAGGTCACACTGTCAATAAAAATGTGTTCTTAGAAACGGTATGGCTGAGGTTTTGCAACATTTTGATACAGTTTTTATCGATTTCTATTTCTTATTTGTTGAACCCCTCAAATGAACCCTGCTTTAGTTCACTTGAGCATTGCGCCACCGACTGGTGTTCTAGCTGCATTGCGATGCGGCGTTCAGGTGCTATTGGGAATCACAATGTTCACTGACTACTGAGGACTCCAGGGGCATGTCCTCTATATATTAATCTTTGTTTTGTTTTTTGCTCAAAGCAAACTCGTTGTCATATAAGTTTTACGATAATAGTTCACATTTACAGACTCAAATGGTCTTCAGACCTTATTTAAATTCCACTTAAAGAGTCTTTTAGAAAGACTTTGACAATAATCTCACATAGTTTGAATTATTGGGGAATAATAATTCTTTTGGATGAAATTACTACAAGGATTAAACACCCCAAAGATTCACATTGTGCAGGGAATGATAAGTCAAGTTCAACGTTAAGATCGATGAGTTGTGTTATAACTTCATCATGTTGTCCATAAAAGCTGCTCAGCTTCTTAAAGGGAAATCCACCGTTTACGAGGGTCATTGAACGTCTTATCTAACAGTCTGCTCACGTCATCACTACGCGACCGAAGTGGGTGAAAGGTCTGAGCTGGTCTGTGATGTTTCCATGGACCTGGAGCTGTAGAGTGTCTGAAGAAAGATGAGTGTGAACGTTGTTTTTAAATCTCTTCATGTCGGCCGGCGGCTGCTCGCCGGTAACGCGAGGAATGCTGGGAAGGCAGTGGTGCAGGTGGAGCAGCAGAGGTTGATCAGGACTCACTGCAGAAAACTGGCTTATGCTAAAGATCTGTTCCTGGGTCAGGTCAACAAGGTAAGACACCTTTCATTTAAGACTTCAGCTCAGAGGGTTCAGGTTGGTAGTTTGAAGACTCAATAACAGAAACAAGGACTCTGTCTCCACATGACCCCTGACGGGATTATGATACCACGGAAAATATTGTGACATGTGCAGTTATTGTCCAGTTTTTCATTTTATTCTTTTCTATGTATTTATCGCCTTTATATTAGCTATAAACAAATACAAACTGTACTGTTAAGAGCATCATCAAGACTAAAAATAAATAAAAAGCCTTTTAACCATTATGTGGAGCTCATGGAAACATGACATCTCCAGTGTGCCTCTGTATCAGTCAGCATTTATTATCAATAATCCAGAACCAAAGTTAGAGAGACAAGTTGTGAGACAGTTTCATATGTGATCTACACTCAAAAATGAGGCCAGTCTCCTCCATCAGGTTTGACCGGCAACCTCAGCTAACAACTGGTTTGAAGAGCTGCTGAGTTCTGATTGGTGCACAGAGGAATATGACCTCAGCCCATGTCCCCATGAAAACACTTCTCAGAGCAACACAAGTTCTTGTCTTTATTTAGGACCACACTGCTCCTAGTAAGAAGCATTCAGAAGATTTGATTTATGTACATTGCCCCAATTGATACACTATATACGACCAACAACAAAGCAAAAACAAGTGTATTATCCAAAACCTAATTCACGGATCCAACAAACAAGTTTAACATCCTACCTTTATATCTGATAAACTGAAATTAAATATGTAAAAAATGAATAAATAAATATACTTAACATATAATCACACTAATGACAACAACAACAATATCATTATTTGTATTACATCATATGTAAATATTATTATGAAAACATATCAATACTCAATATAATATCCTTTTATTTTAATTTATATTGTATCCTTCACCAACTGAAACAACACCCACATCCTCCTTAATTAAATGTTATTTGTAGCCTACAAAAGATATATGATCATATTGCACTTAACATTAGTTATTTTCATTTTGGTCTTTTCCAAGTTGTTTCTCTCTTCCTGTGTAGTGATGTAGGAGGGTCTGCTATATGTAGTTTGGAACATAGATATTTGAATCATCAGAAGAACACAATTAATTTTATTAAGGATAATATGCTGCCTGCGACACCATATGACAACTTTCATTTTGTGTTGATAGAAAGAGAAAAAATATTGTTCCCAGGAAGAAAAGTGTTAAACCTCAGCTGTGTATTTCTTACTGCAGAGAGTATGATGAGAAAAGTAATAACCTGTGAACAGGATCTGCTTTTCACTCAGTCATACTTCACAGCCTGGGACACTGTGAGTGTAGCAGCTCAGCAGGCGACACAATCAGAAAAGATGTCAACCTGCCTGAGCTGTTTAAAGTTAACAATACAAATGATAATCATTATGTAAAATCATAATGTAAAGTTACATTTATTTGACAAATCTATTAATCTTGAATTATCAGATTTACGTACTTTAAAAATGTTATGTTTAAAATACAGTCAATTCATGAAACCAGCCCATTGTTCAACATGATCTTTATCTGCTGAATTCAGTGAATATTCAAGTAGCTCATTTTCTGTCACTTAATTTTTCTTTTGGCTTATTAAACTGGACTTTGTATCTGCAGTGGTAGCGTCTGAACTCAGAAGTAGAAAGGCATCTCTAACTGTGTTTTCTGTCTGATGCCGTTAGATGCTAAATCAGTCTGCTCCTCCTCCAGGCCGAGGTCTTCCCTTATCCCGAGATTGGAAATGAAGAACTGGAGGAGCTCAAGCAGTTCGTTGCACCAGTGGAAAGGTTCTTCAGCGAGCAAGGTAAGTGAAGAGTTCAAATATAAACTGCAAATGTGATTAGCAGCATACAGCATTAATACAAATGAGTTGGAATCTGACAGACTTGTCTTTTGTGCTTTAAGTTGACTCAGCTAAGATTGACCACGAAGCTAAAATCCCTCAGGAGACGTTGGACGGGCTGAAGGAACTGGGACTGTTTGGAATCATGATTCCTGAGGAGTACGGTGAGGCCTGAATCCAGATCCACCACTTTGACCCATCATTTACTAATTCATGTTTTACCAATCGAAACCTAAGAAATATCTTTAACTAAGTGAATCTTTTATAAATGCCAGAATCTGTTGCTAGGAAACATCTGTAATGCAGTCCAATCTATATCATCAGCTGTGGTAAATGACAGCGTTGGTAGGATACTGTGTCATATATTACACATGCCAGCCATTTCTTTGTTTTCCTTATCTCTTCCTACATGGAAAAATAATATTGTTTAACCAAAAATAATTTAGCCTAATGTTAATTTAGTGAAATATGACTTGATATCATAAGTTTTTATTCAATTCAATTTGATTTGTGTTAAATTTAAAGTGCCCAATCCTAACATACACACTAACATACTAACATCTCATGGCACTTTACATAGTAAGGTCCATACCTGAAAAATCCTAGAGAAACCCATCAGTTGCCGCAATATGAAAACACTTTGGGGACTGTGGAGAAAAAAATACCCTTATTAACTGGAAGAAACCTGTAGAACCAGAGCCAATGTGGGCGGCCACCCGCCTTCACTGGTTGGGGTGAGCCGAAAAGAGGGGCGAGAGGAAAGAGAGAGGAGGAGGGAGGGGGAATAGAGGAGGAGGAGAGAGAGACACTTACATTGGACCTTATCACTAAAATCTCTTGAGTCTCTTACTTTTTACAAGTAGATGTCTTTTTTTGGTTTCTTCTACGTGTGTGGCACCACTTTTTCGTCGCTGAGATATATGGGTTAATTTGGTTTTTTTCAGTGTTAGAAAAATCATCATCATCATCATCATCAACACACACACACACACACTATAGGTTAATCCAGCGCATGATCTCCTGTTGTATTCTCACATAAGCTCATTCGGCATTCTACAGAATTGTTACTGGGGGGCTGGCCAGAGAAACTCCTGAGAAATTCCGAAGCCTCTCACTCAGAATTTGCCCTTCCACGTACAGCCCATACAGTTCTCACATACTTGAAATGATCAGGAGTGCAGTGTGTGTCTGACAAAGTCAAAACATGTCATCAGAAGGTTGAAGATATTGTAGTAGAGGATTTTTTTAAATCATTGTTTGCTCTGGTGCTTCACATTTCTCCAGTCGAAGCTAAAATAGTGAAGTGAAGCCACATGGCAGTGGATTCAGAAAGTATTCAAATTTAATTTGATTTAAAGTGGATGAAATTCATCTGTCCATCACTCTATACTCAATAAGCCATAATGACAAATAGACAACATGTCATAAAGATTTTTTGGAATTGTCCTTCAAATCAAAACCTGAAACAGTTCATCTATAAATAGAGTCAAGGCCTTTAGCTCAGTTCTTAGTTGAAGCCCCTTTGGAAGCAATTACAGCTCCGAGTATTGTACCAGCTTTGCACACATGGATTTGGGCGGTTTGTCTTATTCCTCTTGGCAGATTCCCTCTGCACAAAGAGTGTAATTAAAGAACTATGTCAGTGTTTGTATTTGTTCAGCCCATTTACTATAAACTGTGTCTCTTCACAATACTACAATCAATTCATAGTCAAAGTGTGCTCTTTGTTTTGTGGCCTTTTAGTTTGTGTTTTTCCTGCACTACACACAGCCAGTGTTTCTGTTACACTCTGACATGCGTGTATCAGGGTGCAGCATTGTCAATATCAGAAAGTTAGGTGAGACGAATAAAACCAGAGCCAGATTAGCTGTTTCCCCTTATTTCATATCTTTATGCCTCACACACATATTTGAAATACAGCTCTGCTTTCATGCCATCACTCAGACTGAAGGCTGTGTCTCCTCTTTTCCTCCCAGGGGGCCTCGGACTGTCCAACACCATGTATGCACGTCTGGCAGAGATCACCTCATTAGACGGCTCCATTGCTGTTACACTGGCTGCACATCAAGCCATCGGACTGAAGGTAAAGATAAAAAGAGTGGCTAATCATCTACTTTCCATGTCTGTGATGTGATAAATCTATAATCGAGTTTTAGTTCATAATTACAGCAGCAATTGAAACGTTACATGAGGTCTGTGACTGCTCTGTGGGATTCAGGGGATCCTGATCGCAGGGAGCGAAGCCCAGAAGCAGAAGTATTTACCCATCCTGGCCACTGGAGAAAACGTCGCTGCTTTCTGTCTGACAGAGCCTGGCAGGTAAAGACACTGACAGCTCATATACAGCTGGTTTGCAATGTCCCTCATGTATGAACATTTATGCAAATAACAGGAGGCGGAGGTGAGGACTAAGTGGAGTCTGACATTTCCCATTCTAGGACACCATAGGATTATGAATAATTGTGCCTACTAATGAGGGCTCAGTAGGTGTCAGTCTGTGAGAAGTTACTGTGGTTGGGGGTGAAGCAAGACATTAACAGACAAAATAAAGCATGCTACAAGCAGAATTATTCATATATTTAAAAAACAATACATTTTTCTGACATCCATTCATAATATAAAATTAATACAATTATTTGAAAAGTAAGAAGTTTGATAATTTTTAAGTTGACTGTCAGTCTCTGGTTTCAAATGTTCCTGGAGATAATTTCCTTGGAGGGAGCTGAATAAAGCCTCTATGAACATTACAATGAGAAATAACAACTGTGGAGAGTTTGGTCATAACATACTAATGATTTATCAGCCTTCCCCACAGACTCCAGTAACGACATAAATGGGCCACGTTTCCCTTATTTGACTTATTGCTCCATTGTTAGCTGGAACTAAACTGAATTACTGGTTAAGCTGGTCCTCTTTACTCTCATCTCACCAATTCATACATTTTTATTTTCATTGGATTTTTTTTCTGTCCAGTGTTTATTATTTTATTTTTCAGTTTATATAGGTACTTGTGGAAGTGAAATGTATTGTCTCTTTTTTCAATTTGTTGAAAGAAAGTAAGAAAATAAGATAACAAAAAGAACGTTAGAGGATACAAGTTTCAATATATGGCGCTATCCTGCTTATGTTAATTCCAGGATGCCATCATCCCAGGTAATAGTATCTGTGATTTAAAAAGAAACAGGAATTAGTTTAAATTATATTTTTCTGTTGATCAGAGTCACAAGACCTGGAAAAAGTAATTAGCAGTAGTGGAATATTGACCAGTTTGAGGAGTCACTTTGTAAGAATCAAAACGATTCCTTCCAACCAATCACAGAGCACTATCTGATAACATCTGTACTTCATGTCTCAGCATTAGATCCACTTACACTCTTAATTTCATTCCAGTGGAAGTGATGCAGCTTCCATTCAGACCCGAGCCACCCTGTCAGAAGACGGGAAACATTACCTGATCAACGGCTCTAAAGTAAAACATCTTTCTTATCTAATCTAATCAACCGTGAATACCTCCTACACTGTTCCTCCATTATTAAACTCTGAAGATCCTATGTTCATCTTTTTCATTTGTGTTCTCAGATCTGGATTTCAAACGGAGGGTTTGCAGAAATCATGACGGTGTTTGCCAGGACGGAGGTGACAGTAGATGGCGTGAAGAAGGATAAAATTTCTGCATTTATCGTGGAGAGAGCTTTCGGGGGGATCACCAGCGGCAAGCCTGAGGACAAACTGGGCATCAGAGGCTCCAACAGTGAGTTCTCCTCAAGATGCATAGAAGAACGAGAACCTTCACTTAGGGATTCAGTATATGGATTTTTTAAACCGACCCCGATAACCAATGTGACCGATGCTGATACCAATAATCGATCATCTCACATTTTTGTATTTGAAAAGCTCTTGCACATTTAAGAAAGACTCAGATGTAGTGAGCATAGTTGGATGATTTATTATTCCATAGCTCTGACCTAACCTAAAACAAACAACAATTCTGACTCTTCACATGGAAAACGCTTTATACAGTGCAGCTAGGGACCCATCTGAACAGTACCAGCAGCTTGGGACAGTATAACACTGTTCTAAATGTGCTTTAACTGGCTCGACCATAGGTCTCCCACCACAGAAAAAGTAGTGCAAGTATCGGGTCTATTTATCGGCTTAATTATATTTATTGGAATAATAAAAGAGAGCATATTATTCTCGACCCTGATAATTACAGTGCATTCCCTACTTTCACATGGTTTGAGTTTGTGCTTTTTTCTCCTGTCCAGCATGTGAAGTGTCCTTTGACAATGTCCCAGTGCCAGTAGAGAATGTAATCGGAGAAATAGGAGGTGGATTCAAGGTGAGCTTCATACTGTCCTCAACACAACCTGTTGTGCATGAGTGTGTCTGTAAGGGTATGTGAACGTTTGCTTTGTGTCGGACAGATTGCCATGAACATCCTGAACTCTGGGAGGTTCAGTATGGGAAGTTCTTCAGCTGGGATGATTAAAAAGCTCATAGGTAAAAACCCTGTACAAGAGAATTGAATAAGACTTTGTGTGCGATTAGTAAAATTTCTTAAGTCTGACATCTTCTACGTCTGATTCTCTGTAGAACTGAGCTCTGAGTACGCAGCAACCAGGAAGCAGTTTAACAAAAGCCTGAGTGACTTCGGTATGATTCAGGTACAGTCCACTTTCCTCCCACAGGAATCAAGTGATCCACCTTCACCTCTCAGTCTCAGAAGTGAATAAGTGTGTGTTTGTCACTGCAGGAGAAGTTTGCTTTGATGGCTCTCAGTGCCTTTGTGATGGAGAGCATGGCGTACCTGACAGCAGGGATGATGGACAGGCCAGGACTCCCAGACTGTTCTATAGAGGCCGCCATGGTCAAGGTTAGAAATCTCTCTCACTAAGATTTGTTAGTTTAAAATCAGATTAAAATACCATAATTGATAATGATGTGTTTTTCTTTATCTCCTGCTCAGGTGTTCAGCTCAGAGGGAGGCTGGATTTGTGTCAGTGAAGCTCTACAGGTCCTCGGAGGTCTGGGTTACACCAAGAATTACCCCTATGAGCGCTACGTCAGGGACTGTCGCATCCTGCCTATCTTTGAGGTACGCTGGTAATTATTCAGCCAATAAAACCAGGGCTGTAGTTCCCATGGAGGACCAAAGATTGTGTCCTTTGTTTTTTCTGAAAGTTGTAGAGAAGAAGTTGGTTCTTCTCCTTCGACCTTTATACTGAAACAGATTGAGAAAACTTGACAAAACAACAGTTGGACCACTATTTTGAAGAAAGGTTTATATTTCGATATTTTCCACAGAGTCTGATTGGGTGGATAGGAATTAGGACTGAACTATAGTTGGTTTGTTCAGGTAGGATTAAATAGGACTGAACTATAGTTGGTTTGTTCAGAGAATCAATCTGTAAGTGGCCACCAGGTGGCGCGTTTGACTTAATATCAAATCACATGGATCAAATGTAGAGTTGATGTTTGGTGTTTGTCTCTAGGGCAAAGGTCTGTTTTAATCTATGGATAAACAGATTACAGTTTATCATTGAACCAGTCTATCTCTGTGTGTTATAATCCAAATTAGATTATCCACATATTAAGAGCATTTTGTGTTTTCATTGAGTAGGAGAATGATGGACTCTTCTAAATATGAAATGTAGTTTGTTGTGTGTGGTGGTGCCTGCATCATCATTTACATATATAGTATGATAAATATGAGGTGTGCAGTGTATTGATCGTGTTGTGTGTTTTTCAGGGCACCAATGAAATCCTGAGGATGTACATCGCTCTCACTGGGATGCAGTATGCTGGCAAAATTATGACTGGGAAAATCAAGTAAGAATATGTACACACAGATATTCATATAATATTGACATTATGAGATGCACTACTGTTCAAATATTTTAGCCACTAAACATGAATCGAGAAAGTTTTCAAAAACAGTTTTTATTCATCCGGTCAACTTAAGTAAATCAGAGCAGTGATGTCTGTTTGCCTTCAAATCTGCACCAGTTCTCTTTGTTACACTCACACACAAGTTGTTTAAGGTTCTCAGCATGTAGTCTGTTGTAACCCTCTCTGAAACCCGTCTCTTTATATGATCCCACACTGACTCCTTGATGTTGTCATCGACATTTGCTCCAATCCCTCAGTCTGTGCTCTGCTCTGCTTCCAGAGAGATGAAGAAAGGAAACATCGGCCTTGCTTTGGGGATGGTAGGCAAGAAACTGAGGAGCTCATTCGGAAGCTCAGTGGACCTCGGTCTGACAGGCAAAGACGGCGTGGTGCATCCCAGCATGGCAGTAAGAACTTTGCTTAACACTTACAGACATGTTGGTTATCCTGAAGAGGCTCAGCAGTTTTCTGTTTGCAGGAAAGTGGCAAGAAGCTGGAGCAGAATGTCAGCCTCTTTGGATCGACAGTGGAGGGCCTGCTTTACAGATACGGAAAGGTAACATTACATTTATTATTTACTCTGGAAAATCAAAGAGACTCACAGCTGTGGGTATTTTCTGAACAAATGTTTCCAATTTCTGGTTGCTTCGTTATGCCATAAGAGATGTGTTCATCTCTTTCAATCAGTGTTTGAGAGATGTTCATCCGTAGGACAGCTGCTCTGGACTCTCTTTTCCTCTGAGAAAACTTCTATACTAAACTTCGATGTGCTTTTGTAATCATGGCTTTCCCCAAAGAAGCTGTAAACAGCTCTTGGAAACAGCTCAGCTTTCCAGATCCCCACTTCCTGTATCACTTGACTCCATTTCGTTCCAGCACAGTGTCCTCAGTGGGCTTTTAATCACACTGTAGTCCTTATTATACTGCTCAAAGCGAAGGAAATCATACCTTTTTAAGTTTAATGGTTTTTTACTCGTTTATTCTTTTTAGCCGCTACAGATGAGACCAGGGAAAGATATTTTTAGACATTTTTTAGTGTTAGAGTCTTTTTATGTCTTAAAATTATGAAGAGATCAGGTTTATATATGCCGATATTTTATCTGTTTTTTAGTGTGCGTTCCTAATTTCATGGTGAAGTTCTGCTTATGTGCGCAGAGGGAGAAAAATGTTAGTTGCTACTTGCTTTTGACAGAAGCATCAGATAATCAGTACATTGAGGATAAATATTCATTATTTAAACAGGCCCTTGTCATCAGACAAACTAAACTACATCAATGAATATGTAGAATGAATGAAGATATGAATATGAATTAATGAAGACCACAATTCTGAAAAGAGTTAAGTTATTATAAAGTGAAAAATTGTCTTCACCTACCATACATAGGAATGTAAATGGTCAGTGTGGGTGTAACTATGTGTGCTGTAATAAATGTGGATCATCTGTGTCTATTCAGACGCCTCGCACCGAGATGTCTATTTAGTTCTTAATTATTATTGTTTTATTTAAACTTGCTAAAATAAGAATCGTATTCTCAGGAAACTAGACCACATAGGTTAAACGTATTAACCCAGATGTTATCCTGGTGTCTCTATAAGGTCAAAGAATCTCTAAACACAGGAAGTAATTCATCTCAACTCAAGAGCAAAATCTAAAGTGTCTTCTAAGCACCAGTGAGCGTGTGTTCCATCCACAGCTCAACCTCTTTATGTAACCTATGCAGATCAGCCAGGAACAAATTTCACTTCAGAGAACTACTCCTTTTTTCTGACTTGAGGTTTATAGGAACATTACAAATGAATGTACAATAGATTTCCCTCACACTCACCAAATTACAGAGACACAATAAAGCAACTTTGTCCTTTCTTCACCGATGCTGTCAGACCATTGTGGACGAACAGCTCATCCTGAAGAGAGTAGCAGATGTTCTGATCAACCTCTACGCCATGACAGCTGTCCTGTCCAGAGCCAGCCGCTCCATCAGCATCGGCCTGAGGAATCATGATCACGAGGTGTGTACGGTACACACACACACACACACACACACAGGCGTGTTTCCATGACTTCAGACAACATTACATTGACTTATATCGATTTCGTTGACGCTAACTTGAACCTTTTTCATAGTTACTTCTACTCAAAGTTAAAAAATACACACACACACACGCTCATCCCTTCATGTTACCGTAGCCACTACTTGCACTAACTCCGACACAGGAGGAGTTATAAATTATATCTTATATGCCCACCTACTTTAGAGCTACATTATAGTCCGTTAAGTAAAGTTTTAGTTTAATGCTGTTAGATGAAACACTTTGCTGCCCATGTTGTGACACACAACTGTTATGTCACTGCATTCGATGACAATGTCATGATTCAATAAGTAGGTCACGTCTTCATTAGCGTCAGTGTATTTGTCTTAATGAAATACACATTGTCATCTAATTAGATGAGGCTGTTATAATTTGG
Organism: Pleuronectes platessa; assembly: GCF_947347685.1. Taxonomy (NCBI): domain Eukaryota; kingdom Metazoa; phylum Chordata; class Actinopteri; order Pleuronectiformes; family Pleuronectidae; genus Pleuronectes; species Pleuronectes platessa. The sequence goes on along the minus strand of NC_070627.1, from coordinate 27,026,848 downwards.
TACAGGAAGCTTTCGTCTGCAGAAAGAGATTAAAGCAGCAGCTTATCACAGTGTCACTGCTAGTTCGTTTCCTTTCCTCTTTTTTTGTTGTAAACGTCATTCATTTGATCTGTCGTCTGCATGTCCTTTGATCTATTGGTAACTCAAATGAGTGGTTACTATCATTTATTTTCATTTCGATATTTTTAGAGATCTGTAACCTGTGCTCCTCCATTTTCATTGAAGAAATGATTTTAGAAGAGTGGAATAGGTGGAGAGGGACACAGGACTGTAAACTCAAGCTGTATCTGTGTGATTTTTTTGTGCGTGCATGTGTGTAATCAGAAACAGGGATGTAGAACAAAACAAATCCTCCACAGAGACACATTAAATAAGTAACTGGAGGCTTTTTTTCAATCTACTTCTGGGACACCCTTGTGTGTTTCACATGTGAAGCTCTGCACATGAGATCTCCTTTCACTGTTCAACAATTTTATGTAAAACACACACACACACACACACACACACACACACACACACACACACACACACACACACACACACACACACACACACACACACACACAGACATCATATCTAGTTTGTGTTCCACTGCAAAGATCCCTGTTCATTTCCATTTTTAGGACTGAAATGTTTGGCCTGAGGTTCTCAAACTAAGACAAGATGCAAACCGAGTCTTCAGTCATTTAGTTAATCTGGTTTAGTTCCACTCATGCCAAAACTTTTTTCTGTACACATTTTATTGATGAAATTGTGCGTAATGTTTCCAATTACTATGTCAGGGTGCATTTGCAGATAAAAATAGAACCAGCAGCAAATGTTTACTATCGTCTTTCTTCACATTTGTTTGCAGTTGATGCTTTGAACTGGCTGCTTGATATTTTGCTTTCATTTCTGCGAGTCGTCCGCCGAGCTTTTTGTCTGCAGGCTTTGATGAGCACTTGGGTTCTCCATTTTTCTAGGTGCTGCTCGCAAACACGTTCTGCAGCGACGCCTTCTTCAAGAACAATTACATGATGGCTCAGTTGCAAAAGCGTAAGTACAACACTAAATGGTAATTGAGAACAGCCCCGTGCTTTTTTCTTTTTACTGCGTTTCTGTAGCAAAGACTTGCATGTGTTGCGGAATTTCCCACCAAACCCCACATACCAACACTCAAACCCCTGCTGCTTTTCATTGTCACACTGTGTGCATTGTTTTTTAATGACCTGTATGGAAGTTATATCGTGACATTATCCAGAAAAAGGAGAATGGTGTATTTTGTATTTAACAAAGGAAAAAGCAGCTTGTAATTCTTATCTCAATTTGTTCTAGACTCTCCCGAGAACAACGATGCCAACATCAAGAAGATCGCCAAGGCCGTGTTGGACAACAGAGGGTACATCTGCACTCATCCTCTCGAGAGAACATACTGAGCTCTCCCATGTGACCACGACACTGTGTCTTGATTGGACAATAAGGGCGGGTCAAGTCACAGAGAGTGATTTGCATTTACTTCTGCATTAGTCCTGTTTTGTTTGACATCTGACATTAAATTAAGAGATTTATGTTAATAGTTAGTTTTTCTTATTAACCATGACTTCAAAAATAATACTAAATAAATCTATTTGGTGGGATTTTATTAAGTTCTATCTGAAGTGGTCTTTAATTTTTTACATCTACAATCACACTAGTTTGAATGCTTCTCATTCTATTCAGCTTGCAAGGTCCAGTTTTCGAGGCTTCCAGCTTCAGACTCTTCCTGGACGGCCCGTGTGTGTGTCTTTATTTTTTGTGGGTACTTTTTAAAAGTGGAGATACTCTTCTCCTCCTCTGTGAGAGAAAGGGAACTCTTTGCACAGGAAGAAACGCTTTCTAGCACCACTACAAGAAGCAACACAACATACCACATAAAGACAGTAACCTTGTACTATTTTCTTTAGCACTTGTGCAGTGTAAAAGTTCCAACCTGAGCTGACATGTGGAGGTTCTTGTCGACACGAGAGGTGTGTCTGGGGATGACCTTGTTTTTGCTGCTGAAGCTGCAGCCCATACAGGGGCCTGGAGCCAGAGCCTCGGCTTTGTCATCGACCAGGTTCATCACAGACTGTTGAGACAAAGGCTGCAACACACATGTTGGCTCAACAACTAAAAGGATTTCAGTTAGTCAACTGCAACCAGAACCATAAATTATAAACATGTTAGCAAGCATTGTGAAAAACATACAACAAAGCAGTTGTTATTGATATTTGTATAATAACAACTTTTAAAAAAACTCAAGAGCTGTATTTACAGGGAAATATTACCCACATCCCTTCTGCTCTATGAAGATTTATAGTTAGTCTCAGCTCGTTGATTAACTGTCCAGCAAACAACTTTTGTAGACCGCTTAAGTCAACGTAGTCATTTTCAATCTCGGCAGGCGATTGCTTCTGTGACGTCTGTTCTCAAAAGCCTCCGTGCACTTCCTGCTCAGCGGTAAACAACAGTTAGCTGGCGTACATAGTGGATCATTGAGCTGCTGAAGAGACTCATGAATCATGATCTATGAGTAAACAACAGTTCTATTCACCTCAAAGCTACTATATACGTGTATACTGCGTTTAATAAGTCAATGTTCACAACTTGACAAAAATCTGTCATTGCACAAGAGAAATCTTTTAAAATCTTGTACAAACAAATAAACAATGTTCATAGACAGAGTAACCGACTACAGGCAAGACTTAGCTGCTGAGTTTCCCTATTGCAACCCCAAATGTTACACTTTCTGTGCAGTGTCTCTGGCTTTTAAAAACTTGAAGACAGCCAGACCTGTGTGGTAGTTAAATTAAACTTTTTTTCCATTCAGGAATATGTAACAAATCAGCCTAACAGCGAAATAACGAAGAACCCAGAAAAGCATTTTGACTCCTGCATTGCAGAAAAACTGGTCTGAAGTTTTCCTTCTCAGAATATATGACTGTCCAAAGTAGGTTTGGTCTTGTCACCTCATTAAAGTCCCTCGACATGTTCGGCCTATTGCCTGAATATGGGCAAAACTGAATAACCTACAGATTTCTAGATATCATTACACATAAACAGCATTTACTTACACAAAGTAACGTAATAGAATATTTGCTGTTTTCCAAATGTTCCATGGACTTGTAGAGTTCCGGAGTGAGTCACAAATACTTCACCTTCAGCATCAGGCCTGGTTTCCTCAGTGAATACTTCTTAGGCTCATCTTTCAGTTTATCCTGAATTTTCCTCCCATGTGACACTTGAGTTCTGGGACAGGGACGCTGTCTGGTCTGCTGGTGCCAGGACGCCGCTTCCTCAGCCAGCGGCTGCACTGAGCTCTGGCTGCTTTAAGAGACTCTCCTGCAGAGCAACAGCACATCCATGGATTTTATACTTAAAAGTTCTTAATACTAATGAACTCAACAGGCCTGAGAATGATTTTACTGCAGTGGAAGGTTGGCCAGACACAACAGGGCACACTATTTACCGATAATTCTGCCTAAAGTTCCTCCCTGTTGAAATGTTTTCTCCAGTGTGGTGTGACTGATATTCTCCCAAATATCCTCCATCTGGAGCTTCAATCAAAACATATCAATATAACCTTTGAAAGGTTTACAGCCGAGACTGTTGTAGGAAAAAATCCGCTCTTGGATGCCGGTGAACTGGAATATTCAGTGCATCATGGTAGTAGCTACAGACAATTGTGTCAGACGGGCTGTGTCAGGTTACTCATCAAGGGAAATGAAATGCCACACAAGCAGTTTGTATCTACCATGAGTACCAACAGCATCCAATGGGGACTGCCAAGTTCTTAGCATAGTTTGTCACAGCTTAAGATAAACTGTCGTGAGTTATCCAAGCTTTAGCCTCAGTTAATATCTTGCCTTAGCTGTTACTTTTCAGTTCACCATCTTCCTTTGGAAAGGATTGTTACCTAACTGCATGAAATGGATCGTGTTGATATTTGTTTTCTGATGGGGCAGTGATTATATTATTATTGGTATTAAATTATCATATCACAGATAAGTTTTAGATTAGCAACCTACATTCAAACAACCTGAGAAAACTTAAATACCGAAATGTAAAAAATCACATAAAACCAGACATAACTTCCTATTGGTCAAGATTCATTTTGTGTTCATAAGCAGCTGTTACATAAATAAATGTTTTTGATCATGGTGTTTAAAAGAAAAGCGTTGGATTTGTCCTGTCTTCGCCCGATGGAACACGCCACCAAAGACAAATAGTTCCATGAAACAGTAAAGGGCTAAAAGGAAAATCGAGTCTTGAAAATATGATAAAGATGTTGACCTCTGCTGTGAATGATTAAAATCGTTCTTTTTTAAATGCTGTGTTGTGGTTTTCGTTAACTAGCTCCATTTGCTGCCTTTTATTTTTGTCTGACAACCTGCTGGGATCTACAGTATCATCCACTGGATCTATTGCATCGACCTGCAAATAACCTCAACAAGTAAGAGAATAAAATCTCTGGTGCACCTTGAAGACTTAAACTTAATTAAAGTAGTAAATGAGCCTCTTCCCACTTTATTTTAATGTAATACCTTTATTGAAGTGTAATTCTCGGGTACTTTTGGCAGCCATGCTTCAGAGTCTGTCATGTGGCCTGCAGTAAGTAACACCATGTGGCTCATGACTTTCTGTTATATTGAGGCAGCTGTTAGTGGATAAATTTATCTCCCTCCCCATTGATGAGAGTTCTCCTTGCTTGCCTGCTGAACTCCGACAGAAAATTCAGTAAACAAAAAGTTGTCATTCTGTGATTCTCTGGGACTGTCACCAAGCCTTCGAAGTTTGCAGCTGATGTCGTCAGCTACAACAGGAATATCTCAATGTGACAGCTGGCCTCTTGGTCAAGGAAAAGGAAAAATACAGCATCCTACAACAAAATGAACATTTACATAAAAGTTGTGCCACTAAAAAGTTGCGTGATTCAAGCGGTTTTATTGTATTTCAATGCACAGCCACTGAAATACAATAAAAGGGGTATATATTCAGTAAACTGTGGCGGCTGGCTTGACGTAGGTTTTTTGACTTGTCCAATTGAGCTATCTCTACCTAGCTACCCTAACCCAGCTGGTGCTGGTATGCTAGGCTGGTAACACCACCGTGTTCCGTAAACCTCAACTTTGATCTCAAGTTAGCTAAAACTCATTAATATGTATATTCTGTAAACTAAGACTCTCGGCATAACTTGAAGCTAGTTCTACTCAAAGATATATTTTCAAGCAGAATAGCCGCACGGAATAATGCTATTTTCCGCTTAGATTCACAGAACAAAGTGAACCTACGTTATAGATTGCGTTAGCTTACTGGCTATGTTGAGTCATTCTGCTGCGTTATTTCAATTTGCAGACAATGAAGACAAAGTACACAGACATAAATTCTTATTTTAAGAACAAAGAAGTACAAGAGCGACAGAGGGAAGCAGCAACAGCAGAGGGTGAGGAGGAGGAGGAGGAGGAGGACGCAGAAGAAGAGCATGACACGGATGCACAGGCACAGACAGCATCAGTAACAGAGTACAGTGACAATGAAGGACACCAGACAGCAGGGGACCAGGAAGAGGCAACAATGATCACAGAAGCGAGGCAGGACTCAGCAAAAGCAGCTGTTCAACCTGATCCTGGAGCAACAGGTGAAACTATGACTGTTTGGCCCTAATAATGAAATGGATGGTTAGGCTAGAGAGTAACGTTATCTGGATAAGTATTTGGTTATAGCTTGTCTGCATTGAGTTATAATTCATGACATAGATTAATCGCTTGAAGCCTTCTGAGTCATGTTTATTGGTAGTTTGAAAAGTCTTAATAGAATTGTCTATATATATTATTATATAAATATCAGGATAACAGATTTTTCCCTTTATTTCATCATAGATATCTCCCAGTCAAGAGCAGAGCAGCCGAGCCGCCACTACTTTAGTACTTCAATTGAACGCATCAAGGGGGGCAGAAGATGGTACTTCTCTTAAAAGTGGTACTATACTCATACATGGCTGTAATACTCTAAGACTAAAGACTCTGCCTACTGTAAAAAGGCAACCTACAAAGATGGGGGCCATATCTGAAGCACATTCTAATGCTATGTTAGCATGGACAGAATATGAAAAGTCAACTGCAGACACATCCTCTCTCTCAGCGTCCTTGAATGAAGAATATGATCAATTAGTGAGGGAAATTAGAGAGTACATTAAAACTGTTTGAGAAACGCTGACCTCACAGATATGCAGAACCTTGCACATAGAGCAAATAAAGAATCAGAAGTTAAGAATAAAGGACATCTCCTATCTATTATGGAACAGCTAGCCAAGCATGATACCATAGTCAGAAGAAAACTGCCAAGTCGAGTAAATGCAACATACCCTGGGCATGCTACACAAAACAATATAACTGACCGCCTGGCTCAAGTGGTCCACACCTCAATAATTAGTGAAGTTGCACAAAATGAGGCTTTCATCAATTTGGTTGATGAGACGAAAGACATAAGCAAGAAGGAACAGATGTCTTTTGTAATTCGATACTAACACAATGGATCAGTATGTGAAAGCTTCCTCACCTTTGAAGCAGCACAGCGCCTTGATGCTGCAGAAGTACGGTCTTGCCTACAGAAATCCCTGTATTTCTTGAATCTAGTATTGGTTGACGTGTGGTTAGTGTGCATCCCTGAAGCCTATTGCTTCTTCTCTCTTTTGCAGAAACGGTATGTCTTTGTGTCAGGGTCATGTGTGCACCAAAGATGGCCTGAGGTACAGAGGGAGACGTTGTCGAGGGCCCAGAGAGAGTTACAAAGGTACAATGCTTGCAAGACAGTGAGGGACAGACTGCCAGCCATCATGCATCTACTAAAAGAAATATCAGAAGAGAGAAATGGGGACAGAGCTGTAGAGGTCTATTAGCCCTTGAACATTTAACAGCGTTTTTGGTGAGACAAAATATCTGTCAGACATTTTACAGTCCCCACAACGCAATTTGGAACAGCTGTTACACTTGCTGACTCTCTTTTTGGAACATTGGACAGTTATACAGAGGGATCTCTCTTTAATGACATGTGGGACAATACTGTTACCCTTGCCGAGCATGCGACATATGTGCTGCAACTCCAGGCCATCAGATCACACCAAGCTGTAGGTGTGAAGGGGTGTTTCATATGCACGCCAATAGATGAAGGACGAGTCAACACAGAGAAGGAGTTGTTTATGACAGGTTCATGCATTCCAATTATTTGTGCTTATCTCTGAGGTAAAAAGAAGATTTTATAGAGAATATTGAGTCATAATGCAAGGGATACAAGCCTTGAATGTCTGCAGTCCCACATATTGTGAGAAAGATATAGTATTTCCATTTGCCTCACAATAAAGCTGCAGCACTGAGGATCTAGAATATGAGATCCCCAGCTTAAGCGAATTCCGAAGAGGAAACAAACTAGAGGATTGGAAACACCAAACAGTTTAAAACTGTCTCCCTCGAGCCATATAGGAAGGTGTTCCACAAAATCTTTAAACTGTGCAAAATTGCACCTTCATAACCTGCGAGCATGCATCATGTGAGCGCAATTTTTCTGTGCTAAAGTAAATCAAGACTGTCTTGAGAAATACTATGACTGACGTTAGGTGTAGAGGCGAGAAGGACTAGGGCCATAAATCTTATTTAAAAGTGTAGCCTGATGAAGCAGAGATTTGAGTATTTCTGTACTTCTGTATTTCTGTCTGCATCTGCCAGTGGGCAATAGCAATAAGGGATAAACAGTTAACATTTACAAAGAGATAAAGATGTACATTTGCCATAGTAATGCTTTTTTGTTTGATTTTTTATTTTTGTGTATACAGTATGTACTCTAACTTATTTTCCTTTACAAAAGTATGCAGCAACAGTCAAATAAAGCTTTATTGTACATAATTGGAGGTCATTGTGGTTTTTTAAACTTTAGTAGGCTGGTTCCCAGTTGATGTTTTGTTCTGTAAAATAGATGTACTCTACTCTCTTACTGTAAATATATTATTTCTTTAGGTAAAGGACAACAAGCCTATTTGAAAAACATTGAATCAACTAACGCATATACAGATACATAACAAAGTAAAAAAGGAATGTTGTGGAACTCAAAATGTTAACTATTAGTCCATGCACATCAGATCATTAGTAACATTTAATGTATCATAAGAAATCAACGTATATCAGAAAGCGATTACTTACGGTAACTCTTTGCTATGGTTTTCAAGTAGTCTATATACTACAACAGCATAATACAATTCCTGAAATTCAGTTATGGCTTTTTGGTTTTGGTGTGCCACCTCAAGATTTTGCTTGGCCCAATCTTGCCACCCCTATGAAAAGGTTCTAGAGGCACCACTGCTGGAGGTTTGCTGTAGAGCTGGAAGTCCTCATGGTGCTGGCTCCACGCCCATCTGTCCCGTGAAAGTGTGGGATTCAGTGTGTTGGCATGAAGGATGTTCTCTCTCCACGGCTGGAAACACAGTGGACAGTATTATCAACTTAACGCTCTACTAAAAACACACACTATCACTTGACACCTCTTGAGATAATTCGGATTCTTCAAAATCTTCTTAAATTATATTTTTACTGCCACTGGGACAATAAATTATTTCAAGGGCAGGACAACTGAAGCTAATGTGGTTAGTCATGTCTTGTTACACGCTATTCTATCCTGACCTAAACATACTGGTCACAGAGAAAGAATGACAAGTAGGTAAACAGTGAGGAAATTGTATCTCTCTGCTGAATTTCATGGGAATGTCAATAAACCGAGCATTCCTGTTCCTGTGAAACCCCGCACTGCTGGACGATGAAGAGTGACCTCACCTTCCTCAGCTCTTCCACACGAGCCTCATCTGGGTGTCTGGGGTGCACCCTGGACCTGTCACCGCTCAGATTGGTCAACCAGGCTGTAAAGGCAGCAGTAGAGCCAGAGTCCTTTATAGGAGCCATGTCTCCAGGCTCTACTGTAGCACTGATATACTCTTGACTGTAGGTGAACCTTCGGCCCGGCACCTGAAGTCATCACCAGGGAAACACATGTTAGTAGATTTCTTTGTGTGTTTTCTGGTAATTTGGGTTTTAATTACTTATATGATGCTATAAAAATCGGGAAAATATCAAGATTGACAGCTGAGACTGACATGCAATTGGTCCAAAGTGTATATTGCTGACGCAGCTCCATTCCCAGTCACACAAAAAACACTTATTAATACTAATTATTGTTCACCTGCAAATGATGTGTACTTTCTATCTGACAATTTGTGAATACAGGCATGGCCTATTGGATGAATTCATCCCTCCATTATGCAGGGGAGCACTGTGTTCCATCCATTTACATCTGGCCCAAACATGTGCTGTATAAGGGGACTCTCCTGTCCTCATTCATACTTTTGTTGCATCATCATTGTGTGTTATTGCAGTTTAAAGCAGCAGTAACTGATTTTGGCCACATGGGTACAGTTAAACCAGCTATAAATATTTTGTAATTTGTTTAAATAATTTGTAATAACCAACTGTTTTTTTTCAATTAGTTGCCTATATTTACAAACCCAACAGATACAAATCAGCATTGTCACTCATTTGCAGTAGTTTTTCTGGCTCCCTGACTTTTGGCTTTGTTTTAGTCTTTCTTCAGGCAAATAGGCTGACTGTTTACCTGCTATGTTAATCACAGCTAAGCTAGTTAGTCATGAGAATCACTCAAACAATACATTTGCAAGCTGTGAAACAAAAAATAGAGTTGAATGATGCGAAAGCTGTCCTGTAAAGCTGAAGGAACTACAGAATCTGGGGGTGATTCCCAAAGTGTTACAGGCACATTGACTACTTCCACATTACACATAAGCAGCTGATTCATTAAGTGTTGTTCAGTTTAAAGATCCGCTGACTGAAATGTCTTCACTCTTTTCTTAAACTGCATATGGATGTTAAGCAGTAAGCCTAACCCTAAGAAATTCACTGTCTTGTAAATTATACTTGATTTGTAGTGACACACACTGTAATGGTCCTTAAAGGACTGTTATGATATCCACTTTACAAGGTTTGTGTAGATTTGGTGAGTTGAAGGAAACTTTAACAGGGACTACAGACACAAATGTGAAATGAAACCTAAGTTTTACACCAAGATATTGATGCACTGTAAATAGTATGTATAAAACAGTACAGTAGATTGCATCTTACTATACCTTAGCCATCTCTCTGCAGAGCAGCTCCCTGGTTTGTACATTTGAGTTCAAGGTCTGGGTGCTGTAGTTGTGTACTGGCACGGTTGCAGCATGATCCAACCTTAATGCAGCAGCCTCTGGCTTCTCCAACAGCTCACTTTGGTCTTGCACATTTTGAATATTTTCCTGGAATAAATTGACACACTTGAGTAACTCTGTTAATGAATGAGATTGTATTCTATTTACTCTACTTAGGCCTGCAAACCTGGATGTAGTCCCTGAGGTGCTGGGCCGACGTCTGTTGCCTGTTGTGTTTCCATCTGATATATTCTGGGTTGTGGGTGTCGAGCGCAGCATGTCTTTTCATGCTGACCGTGTGAGTGGGCAGGTGCATCATGGTGTTTGCAATGGCTTTCTGCTCCCACTGCGCAGCAGATGTGCCATATTCCCTGCTCATGCTGACAATCATGTCAGCTGAGGGGAAGAGGTCGTACTGCACCGCGTCTTTGAGTTGCCTTACTTGACACAGCTGGCTTAACCTAGGAAAAACAATATTGAAATAACTGTGTTATGTCATTTATTATACATTTTATGCAAACATATACATGCTGTTCTTCCAAATGCAAATAGATACATGCATGAGCTCAAAGGACACCGTTTTACAAGTTTTAGCTGCCCAAGGGTATTATGTATATTATGATGATTTCAATGCAAGGATTAGTAGCTGTGTTGTCTCTGATTAAGACAGTGGAATGAGTATAATATAGTATGATATCTTAGCATGCTATACTACAGCTTGTTCTTCATGGGGCCAATACAATTGACAGTGCTTTTCTTATTTTACTATTCTTGAATTGTAGTAAAAACCGTATAATAATCACTGGCATGGTCCTCAAATGTAATCATAATCTCATGAGTACCTTGACAAAGCCTGGAAGCAGAGTTGGGGTACCTTTCCCCTAACGTAGATCAGAGGTTGTCTCATGATGCTCTGCAGTGAATCACGTAGATGGATGGGACTCAAACTCACATCTAATGAGTCATAGATGCACTTGAAGAAACCCAGGTTTGAATTGTAGAGGACGATCACCTGTTCCGCCTCGGTCCCACTTAACCTACAAAACAAGACACAAACTGAATGACTCAGATTGAAATTCAAACAGTCAGTCCTAATGGACAGCACAGCTGAAAACTGTTAACACGAGCTGTAAGGGCAAGAAAGTGTCCATGGTCTTACTTCATAGGAACAGCCTCCCAAAGTCTCCTCACTGCTTTATGTTTCAGCCCTTCAAGAACAAAGATGTGTTTCCTCTTATCTTCCACATGAAATCCTGTAACAAAATCCAGATCCATGCTCTCATCATGCTTGGAATTCATTGGGCCTTTCTTATTTGATAGAGCTCTCTCTCTACTGTCCAATGAGGGTGAGTCCAGCTGCAAGGCTGATGCATTGATTCTGAGGATCTCTGATCTCAGCTTGGTAATAACTGAGAAGTTGTTGTAATCAATGAGGTAGACAATACGGCCAAATGGACCATTGCAGAACTCCGTGCCATCATCTGTCGTCAGTGGGAAAGCCATCTCAACTTTGACCTTGAGTTGAGAATCTAAATCGTAGTATGGAGGCTGTGGCATGGGATCCCTAATGCCAGCTGTATCTGTCATCATGCTGTTCCATCCACGTCTCCGTCTGTCCAGCTTTAGAGGCTGAGGGCCACATTTGATTGGTAAGTCCACCTTTAGACTTTTTTTTCCAAGTAGCAACTCAGACAGGTTTAGGTTTGCGATACCATAGGTGTTCATTATAGGATCAAATGTCGATGCATTGGTCTGCATGTCATCGTCTGACCTTGTGTCACACGGTGATTGAGTTTTTTGTCTATCCTCCACCTTCCTGTCACGATCGTGAACCTCTATCTGCAGAGACGGAGAATCCAAAAAGTCTTGGACCTCTTGTGGATTCATCGAGCCAGTCAGGATCACATTCACATCTCTAAAGTAGATGTTGGTAGCATGCTCGTAATAGTTTGTTTTGTGAATGCTCGAGTTAAGGAACTTGTACTGGCAATAGACAGGCATGCACTTTTCCTAGGAGAAGGAATAAACCACATATTGTATTCTATTAAAGCACTGTACTCATTGTTAAAGATTTTAAAGCAAATTGTATCTAATCAGAAAAGCTAAATAGTGATTGAAAAATAAATACATTTGACAAAAATGTAAAGTGTAAGTCATAAATCATTGTTAGATAAAGTGAATAAACGTGAAATTCAATGCAAATCCCACCTGTAGGACATGGAGAGGGACCGGGGATGAAGGCATTGAGGTGGCTGACAAAATGCTGATGACCAGTGGATTAAGTTCAGCTATTAGTTGGTTGGATAAAAGAGGTCTTTCCAGGCAGATGTCGCATATGACCTCAAATACCCCAGATGAGTAAACTTTGAAGCGTTCAGTCACTGAGGTCTCACCTGGTACCGAGAGAAAAAACAGACTATAAAGGAAACAGCGGCTGACATTTGAAGACTTAGTCTTTTTTAGCATTGTTTATAGTGGGGTCATAACAGAGCATGGTTCTCTACCTTGGCCAAATACCAGTTTTCAATATCAATAACAAATGTTTGGATTGATCTCCTTGGATGTTGGCACTGATATTCCAAATCTCCACAGCCCGAATCATGACTTTGGTTCACATTTTACCTTTCAGTGAAATATTTTTAAAGATTTGCCTCCAAATGAGGTCTAAATGAAAAAAGATTTTATGTTGTTATACACTCCTGATCAAAATCTTAAGACCAGTTAAATAATTTCATGAATTTGCATTTTGCACTGTTGGATCTTAGGAAGGTTCTAAGTAGAGCTTCAAAATGCAAAAAGAAGAAATGGGAACAAGAGACCAAAAGTTGTGAGCAGGCAATTTATTGAAAACAACAATTTAACTCAAATAGGCTGATCATCAGCTGATCAAAAGTTTAAGACCACAGCCTTTAAAAGCCAAAATCTGTGCAAAAATTTGGATTCCATGTCATTTCCTGTCAAGTAATCACACTGTGAAGATCTCTTGATGGCAAAGGCAAAAAAGCTCACCGTCTTTGAACGTGGTAGGATTGTTGAACTGCATAAAAAGGCCTCTCACAACGTGCCATCGCTGCTGAGGTTGGACGCAGTAAGACAGTCATTTTGCATTTCTTAAAAGATCCTCAGGGTTATGGATCAAAAAAATCAAGTGGTAGACCCAAAAAAATCTCACTGGCGCTGAGCCGGAGGATCCGAATGGCTGTCCGTCAAGACACTGGACGATCCTCGTCCCAAATTAAGGCCATTACTGGTGCTGACTGCAGCCCAATAACCATCAGACGGCATCTGCGAAGGAAAGGCTTCAAAAACAAGAAACGTCTTCAAAGGCCACGTCTCCTTCAACGCCACAAAATTGCCCGTTTAGACTTTGCAAGGGAGCACCAAACATGGGACATTCAAAGGTGGAAGAAAGTTTTATTCTCTGACGAGAAAAAATGTAACCTTGATGGTCCTGATGGCTTCCAACGTTACTGGCATGACAAGGAGATGCCACCTGAGATGTTTTCTACGCGGCACAGTGGAGGGGTCGCCATCATGATCTGGGGTGCTTTTTCCTTCAATGGAACAATGGAGCTCCAGGTTGTGCAGGGGCGTCAAACAGCAGCTGGCTATGTGGAGATGTTGCAGCGGGCATCCCTCATGACTGAGGGCCCTCGTCTGTGTGGTAACGACTGGGTTTTTCAGCAGGACAACGCTCCAATTCACAATGCCCATCTGACCAAGACTTTTTTCCAGGAGAATAACATCACTCTTTCGGACCATCCTGCGTGTTCCCCTGATCTAAATCCAATTGAGAACATTTGGGGATGGATGGCAAGGGAAGTTTAAAAAAATGGACTTCAGTTCCAGACAGTGGATGCCCTTCGTGAAGCCATCTTCACCACTTGGCGCACCATTCGCACTAGCCTTTTGGAAACACTTGCATCAAGCATGCCAAAAAGAATTTTTGAAGTGATCAACAATAATGGTGGAGCTACTCATTACTGAGTCAGTTTTTGACACTTTAATTTCTGTTTTAGGAGTTTTTTTGTTTTTTTTTAGCTGTGGTCTTAAACTTTTGATCAGCTGATGAACAGCCTACTTCAGTTAAATTGTTGTTTTCAATAAATTGCCTGCTCACAACTTTTGGGCTCTTGTTCCCATTTCTTCTTTTTGCATTTTGAAACTCTACTTAGAACCTTCCTAAGATTCAACAGTGCAAAATGCAAATTCATGCAATTTTTTGACTGGTCTTAAGATTTTGATCAGGAGTGTATGTATCTTCATATTTTATATTGAAAGTTGAGGGAGCCACACAGACAATGAGAGTGACAGTGAGCAGGAAGCAGGAAGCAAACTTGACAGTTTATACTGCTGAAATAACACTTTCTTAGTTCTGTTTTACTCCACTTTTTATTTAGATGCCTTTATTCTATTTTACCATAAGTCTTTGAATCACAAGAAAAATGTATGTGCTTGATATCTGTGTCTTAGTGAAATGTGAATATTTGAGAACAGCTCTCTGCAGTCAGAAAAAATACAAATGGCCAGTTAACGGTTAAATCCTGGTGTCGGCCAGAGGAATGAGTTTAGGTCTGTAGCTTATGTCTGTGCTCTCAGTCAGTCTGAGGAAACACAAGTGTAATTTAGAAGGCCTATTTTACATACTTGCTTCCTATAGTTTATAATTTTGCTTGCAAGGTTACTACATTTGACCATCTTATTAGTATAATTCAGTTTCTTTCATCCCTAATCCCCCAAAAGCATGTTTTTGGTATTTAGACAATGTTGGGGGTGTTTCACCTCAAAAAGTGAGTGTGGTTGAACTGACTATAACCAGGAGACATATGAAAATGATCATGAGGAGTTGCAACAGGTTACTTTGCTGTAAGGGGTTGGACACCTAAGAGTTTGGAAATCACTGCTTTAATGTTTTTTTGTGAATAAAAGTTGACTCACCTGCCAGTAACCGAATGGGACTGACTTCAAGTGATATGGTTCCTATGTTTCCCATCTCCCCAAGGTCAAAGGCATCAGCATTGGGTTTTGGAGAACTTGTTGTCGCCTGTAGAGCCAAGTTCTTATCTGTTCAAAAGGGTTAAAAAAAATATCATGGTGAAAGCGATTGATTCCTACTTAAAAGGTGAAAAAAAGTTAATTTACCTTTTTCTGAGCCCACATCCAAATTGGCATCCAACCATATTTTTGCTGTCAGCTTGGTTACCATGGTCTTGATGTCATCTTAGAAAGTAGAATACAACATAGATTTTAAAAAAATGTAAAAGAACACAATCTACATTTAAGGTTTGATCAATTGAAATTCATCCTTACCACATGAGTAAATTGAATCCTCAGGCCAATACTTTGGCAGTCTAAAGGATTTCAGTCTATCAGCGCGGGCCTGAAAGCTGGACAGGCTGTACATAGCATTCCATATCTTCAGATGGATCTTATGAGGAAGTAGACTGATCAACATGTCCCTGTTGACTCTGATGTTGAAACTGTGGCTCCAACCGACCCATATCCGAT
Source organism: Pleuronectes platessa (assembly GCF_947347685.1). NCBI lineage: Eukaryota > Metazoa > Chordata > Actinopteri > Pleuronectiformes > Pleuronectidae > Pleuronectes > Pleuronectes platessa. Next base: position 27,011,106 of record NC_070627.1, on the reverse strand, counting down.
CTCCTTCATACCACGTTCTCAGAATCTGTAACAAAATTCATACATTTACTTTTTGGGAAAGGTATTTTTTTCAATGTTATTCAGCAGTGGGATGCAGCACGTCAAGTGTTTGCTACCAGAGGACATTACAGGAATAATTCCTGTGCTATATTAGGTAATTTACTGTAACTATAGTCGATGTGGCTGCTTCATTGTTGTACATTCAGGATGATGATGAATTCCTCATTAAGGACACACATACAGAAAAACACAGACACATGCAGCAGGTCATGGTTACCTTGGTCTCATCATCTTGGAACAGTTTTGCTCCTGGACCAAACACCAGTAGGTCCACTTTGGTTGTCTCTGTGTCCCCTGGCAACAGATTGTATTCAATATGATAGCAGCTCTGAGCTTTGTGGCCTTTCACCACAAAGGCAGACGCGAATTTTTTGTTTTTTTTAGGCGCTTTAGCTGAAACAAAGGAAGAAATACATTTGTTAATTGTCACAGTAGACTGTTGTGTTGATTTGCAGCACATTTCAGCAGACTACGAATAAAGTGAGAGCACATTGAGCAGTTTGAGCACTTGAGCTGTTGTTAATGTTTGAGATGCTCTCTGCGACAACCTCACCTTTTGGAACAGCAAGGGCAATGAAAACTGTCCATTTGGTGTAATAGGATTCGTCATCTCTTTGTAATGCGATATCCTCAGTTGAACTTGTCCTCTGCTCCGTGGATGACCAACCTTCCTGGCCTTTAACTGAAACTTTTTCACAGGCTAGCTGTGAACTGCAAAGATCTGTCGCCGACGTGTTGGCCATGAGATCTGACTCCATTGCGGTATTTTATATTAAAAACACTGTAAAAGGAAAAAACAAAGCTTCATAACTCAGCAGCTAACATTTCTCCTTAAAAAGACCTGAAACACTTTCACATCAACAGCCACCAACTACATTTCATAGACCCTTCTTTGATTTAAGATATTGTCAAAGAATTATAAATTTGAAGTGCTATTATTGTAGGGGTTGGTTTACAAGGGTCTGAATATGTTCAACTGGATTTTATTTTTCTTCAATGATTGAATAGGGTGTTAAATGAATGTATAATAGATGCAGTTTATAGACATAAGTGATTCTGAAGAGTTTTAACGTGGTAAAATAACCTCATTCTTCTTCTAATGCTCAATTTATTGGCAGGTGGCCACCGACGTCAAGATGCTTTACCACCATCTACTGGATCTGCTTCCTCTACTGAACGGTTTATGTTTGATATTTGATCGATTCTTCTTCTTTGTTCGGTATAGTGGTGGGTGGAAGCCTACTTTGTGGAGTGGGAATGGGAGTCAGACACCATCTCTACATTTAAGGTTAAATGTTTTGATAAAGCCTGTAGTTATTTTTGGATCAGGTGAGTCCTGAACCATCCCTTAGTTATGCTGCTATAGGTCTAGACTGCTGGGGGAACTCTCGTCCCCCACATTAATTTATTTACATGTTACATTACATTTCATTTAGCAACTAACAATAAGTGCATTCAACCATGAGGGTTGTTGTTGTTGTTGTTGTTGTTATTATTAATATTAACAATAATACTTATTATTAATTAATTATTATATGAATTGTTGCTGCTACCATTAATAACCAATAGCCTCTTTACACTGTAATGGTTTTAATTATAACTAGTCAGAGCAGATAAGTGTTTCTGGTCTCTCTCTCCTCTCTCTCCCCCTCTCCTCCCCCTCCCCCTATCTCTCTCTCTCTCTTTTCTCCCCTCTTTTACTCCCACCTTTCCTCTCCTCCCCATTTTTCTCTGCTCACCCCAGCCGGTCGAGGCAGATGGCCACCTTGAGTCTGGTTCTAGAGGTTTCTTCCAGTTAATGAGGGAGTCTTTAGCTTCTCTGCAAAGCATTACATGTTAACTGACTCCTCAATTTGGCAGTTATTGCATATTCCTGTTGGATCTCCTCTTTGGTGCTCCTTTTTGCCATCCTCACTGTGCTCACTTCCCGTTGTACAGCATAAAAGTCTCTCCCTGTGTGAGCTACATCCCAGATATATTGACATTCTTTACTGCTTGCTGAGCCAATAAATCCACCCCATCATTGCCATTTATTCCTCTGTGTGCCAGTATCCAAATAAGTTACAATATTCATGAAATCTATACAGGGTTTCATATATCTCACCTCAAGGATGTGTTAAATTAACACATTATATTATATTATACCGCATTACATTGCATATTGCAATTTGACACTGTTCACTGTTTTGCATTTTGCATTTCACTTTTTATATCTTTTTATCTTGTATATATTTTTATTTAGATATGTTTATGTCTAAATAAATGTTACTTTGTATAATATTTAAAAAAGTGAGTAAATAAGAAGTAAATAGTGAGTACATATATATAGTTTTTTTTTTTTATTGCTTTTATTATGTGTGTTGTATTTATTTTGTTTTTATGTTTCTATGTTCATTATATGCACCAATTACCAGAGCAATTTCCTGGTAGGTGTAAACCCACTTGGCAATAAATACTTTCTGATTCTGATTCTGATTCTGATTCTAAATACTGTAAGATGAAAATTACTTTAACGGACATGACCACAAATCTTTACACAAAACAACCTTCCGGATTTGTAACTTTTCTATTCATCAATATTTCGTATGATGTTTTGCAATCTATCATCCACCAAAGAAGTCACTGGACACTGAGGGGATCAACACGGATGGTGTTACTGACAACGCTGTAGTAGGGGTATAATTTGTCTTGCTATTCTGTTTTTTCTTACATTGGTTGCCAACCAGAAATAAACCGAATTAAACTTAACTGTGTTTAGCTATCCTGCTCCATGCAAAACTCTACCTTGGCCCCTTAATTCTAGAAACATGGAAGAAGTATCTTTTTAGTTGGATGTCTTTATTCAGAATGCCCCTGAAGCTTTGCCCAGTAATTCATCATCAACTGTCTCCACCTGAGTGCAAAGGCATCTAACCCACCTAAACTTGAAGAGCAGACACAGGAGATGTTTTGGTAGCACCCCAACAGAGTTTCTAAGCTTAAGCATGCAAATCAACCATAGTCCACCTAACAATAACCTACAGCATCTCAATAATGAAAGGGAAGAGATACGAACATAGGTTCAACTTCAAAGGCAAACCCATGCAGCAGTGTCAGGAGATCCAAACAAAAAACTAAAAACGACTCATTAAAAGGTCCAAAGTCGATTTTTCATGCGTTCAAATACAAATTGTGACATAGCATAAAGAAGACTGAGAAGATGAAGACACAGTAGATGGTGGTAATGCAACTTGATGTCGGTTATAAAATAAACCGAACAATGAAGTTGGCAAAATTTGGTTGGTGAGATGTTTGAGACTCTAGATTTCAAGGTGTGACTTTGTAACTATACCATTGTGTGGGTTCCGCACTCATGAAAAGGTCATGGACAGTTCCCTTAGTAAATCTGAAGCAAAACCAAGAATCAAAGGAACCATTATTAAAGATTGTCATCAGAGCTGAGATTTAGCTCACACAGGGAGACACCTTTATGAACTCCAGCAGGAAGTTAGCACAGTGAGGACAGCAAAAAGGAGAACCAAAGAGGAGCACATTTCGACTATGATGAGGATGTTAAGGAGAGTCTCTGATTTTGGGGGGCAATCGCTCACAAATATTGAATCTGTTACCCAATAAAATGATCTACATAAAACCTTAATGAGGAAAAAAACTGTGACAGTTAATTTCATGCCTGGAGAGAGTCCTAAGTATACATTCTTAATACATGTCAGGTGCAAAAACTAACTATTATCGTCCCCACTCGTTTGTGTGCACACGCTGACAGGAGGAGATTACAGCGTGCCTACACATGCACACACACACGCACACACGCACATACAGCTGTACTCTGGGGTCTATAGGGAGAAATGCGTTTTATGTTTGAGCAACGTTTTCTGTGTGTTCGCCTATACGTCATACTGATTTAAGTTAATACACCTACACTACCGGTGTCCACCTTCACAACGAACCAACACTGAGAAAATAAATGCAGAAAATAAATATATAAAAGAAAATATGAATGTGAAATATACCCCAAAATAATATTCAGATTGATTAAATTATTCCGTTTAAGGAACAGTCGGTTATTTTGTTTTGAATCATATGGGCATCGCCATTACACGTTTAAAAGAAACAACGCAGTATGTTTTATCATTAATATCAATCATTTCTTCTTTGAATAACACTTTACTTGAAGTTATGATTCCTTTCGTGTTCTCACCTCAGCTCAGGTTGTTGTTCCCGACGTGCAGGGTGTGAAGAGTTCAGGCGGAGTGTGACGCTACGAGCTGTCTTCTTGAAGAGTTTAATACAACGAATCAAACTCTTCACATCACTTAACTCTTTGTACGCGACGACTTACGCCTAAGTGAAGTGTTGAAACTTTCCTCCACAGTTTAGGATTTCTGAGCGCGACCAGCGTCTCTATAGTAACCACTGTAGTCCAGGAAGTGAGCAGTGGCGCTGCCCTCACGCGCTGCTGCTGCTGCTGCTACAGTTTATGGCTATATAACAATGGTATGAATGTCAAATTGTACAAATCACACTGAGTTAACAATAAAAAGAGGTATTGGAGCATATACACAGGAGTTTTAATGACATCCTATTATATATCCATAATAATAAATATGGACTTCCCCCTCCCTACAGGTTACAACCGGCTCTGCTCTTCTGGGAAGACAAACCGATGTTGGACAGGGGGGCCTGGCTCGCAGTCTCACAGTTCATCCCAAATGTGTTGGATGTGGTTGAGGTCTCTGCGGGCCAGTCAAGTTCTTCCACACCAACCTCACCATACCCTGCCTTTATGGACCTTGCTTTGTGCACTAGGGCAGAGTCATGCTGGAACTGAAAAGGGCCTTCCCCAAACTGTTCCCACAAAGATGGAAGCATAGAATTGTACAAAATGTCTTGGTAAGCTGAAGCATTAAGGTTTCCCATCAGTGGAACTAAGGAGCCTAGTCCAACCAATGGCAAAGTCTGAATGAAACACCTGAATTCGATTACTAAGAGGTGTGTCCCAATACTTTTGTCATCAGCAAATGACAGTATACAGAATGAAATTGTTGCAGATGCATGATATTAAATGTGCACGCACAGATTATTGCACAGTTAAATTAGTTGAAAACCTGAGTGTCTTATGCATGGTAGGGGAGAGCGGGGTAATGTGGGACATTTTTTACATTTGCTCCCCTCTAGGCGAGCTAAAATTATATATCAGTATAATTTACACATTTCCCATTAATTCAGGAGGTTTTCTAGCAATGGAAATGATCAGAATGTCTCCAGGACAAAGGGCAGTGATAATATGATTGTTTTTAAAAAAGTGGTCTTATGTCTCACTTTACCCCAGATAAGAGGTAAAGTGAAACAGACCCGAGAAATCAATGGGGTAAAGTGATCCACTTACTTTTCCACTTTAAAACTACCATAACAACACATGTTGTAATAGTTCAAATCCCGACAGCTAGATTGACAACCACACATTCCAAAACTAATATCGGACTAGTAACAGAATCATGGGGATTGGTCAATTAAGCACATTTATGATTATTATGATTCATGTGATCTGTTGCACACCCTATCTTACCTGCACATTGTTTCTCTGTCCAATTGGCAGGGACAGGGATTTTGTTTTTCTCTGCGTATTCAAATGCCAGTTCACGGCACTTAACTGGAGCAAGGCCATGGAACTGGTCAGCTAGTTGTTTCAAGTGTTTGGCAAGCTCCTCCTCCATCTCATCTGTGAATATTCTCTTTACCTCAGCTACTGCACCCCAGGCTACTGATTTTAATTCTCTTTCTTGTTTTTCTTTATGAATCTTTTGAGGTTTTGTCTTATCAATATTTCTATCCCTTCCAGCTTTTCTTAAGGACTTCTTTCCTTGCATGACCTCAGCGGCTGCACTCTCCATCTCTGCGAGGGGTGTTGGGCCCCAGGTTGTCTTCCTGGTGTATAGTTCCTTGGCAGGATGGCTTTTCTAAAATGTTTATGACATTAAAAATAAAACATATATAATGTAATGTAACATTAAAATATGTTTAAGACTAAAGCATCATTCACATGGTTTTATATGTTGGAAGTTCACCAACATGTATGATATAAGTTTTTCTACCTGATTCAATTTGTTTTGACACAACAGTTGATTAAGTTCAAAGCAAGAAAATTTACTTTTACATGCAAAAAACAGATTTTTGTGAAAAAACATACTTTCCACAGCACCAGCACCAACTTCTCCTTCATGGCAAGGGGGGAATGGGAGGGGCTTGAAAACATAATGGCCACATGACCACAAATGTGTTCAGTTGCCTAGATACAGGGGGTGTCTCACATTACCTGATGGCCAACATTACCCCGCTACTATGGAATGTATTAATTTATGATATACTTTATAAGTTCCCTGTAACCGATGCAGAGATGTGATGCGCAGGTACAGTTTAGCCTGAATGACATTCACACTATTTGATTCATTTTCATAATACAGCCGACATGTTTTGTTTGTAATGATTCATCACAATCAGCATTATACCATAATACTCTGAAGGTATATAGATTTATTCATTTATGTTTATTTAAGCTACAGGAATTGGGACTCTGGAGGTGGTAGGCTGAATGAATAGATTATATTTCCTGAGAATAGTGTATATGATATATTGCACTGATAGACTAATAATCTGCAACAACTGACAATAATAAAAAATATAAAACAATAACTCATACACATTATTTATTGGGAACCGACTCTTCAAATACATTTTCAAAAGTAACCCCACGAAGAAAGCAAAAGCCTTTTACCAAACATCTACGAAGACAAATAAAGCGGAAGGAGAAATGTCTGTATGTGCAATAAACTTTGAGAGAGACCTGGATAATTTATGGGCCATGTGTTCAGTTTAGATGAACATCACATTCAGAAGCTAGTGGTGAAGACAAACAAGCTCACAGGTTGTATTCAGTCACAGCGGGAAACCACAGGTGTAAATAGTAAAATGAATGGTGGCTGGATTCCATTTAGCTGCTTCAGTTTCAGGGTCCTGGTATTTTCCATGCTGCCTCACGCTCACCGGGACACGTGTACTGAACAGAGCCATTGTTAGTGGCACCTGTGCTTTTCCATTTGCTTAAAAGTTCTGCTGTGAATGTTACATCAGGGACAAAGCAAGTTGCGTAATGTGTGAAAAGGCATTTTACTCCTTCATACACACTCTTGGGTAAAACGTCCAGAGACACAAAGCTGCAAAGCCTATTAGGCTCTTGGGCATCAGGTCAAACCCCAGTGAATGACAACAGTTTGTACACCTGGTTGTAGTTATACTCAGGCAGCAAGGGGCCGTTACATGGTGTGTGTGTGTGTGTGTTACTGACTCAGTGGGACCCCTGCTTTTGGATTTTGGGGGCAGTGCAACATTCAAATGTGCTTTAACACACGCCTCCTCCGTTCAGCCCCAGCAGTGTGCAGACTGGGAGCTGCAGCAGAGAGGAGTAGGACGCACACTCGGGATGCCCTGACAACTGACGCTCCTGGAGGTTTGTGGAAATATGATGTTGCCCGGTGGAAATGATGGATGCAACAGACTCCAGTGACCCGTACAGCCGCCCGGCGCGCAGGACGCAATGGATAGTCAGCACCCTGGCTTACCATTACGGACTGGACCGGGGAGTGGAGAACGAGATCATAGTGCTGGCCACCGGCCTGGATCAGTACCTGCAGGAGATCTTCCATCATATGGACTATCAGGGGGGAGGCAGGATCCCCGTGGAGGACTTCAACATCCTGTGTGAGCTCCTGGGACTGAACAAAGACTCGGAGGACTCGGAGTGCGCCGGAGTTTTGAACAGTTTACCCAACGAGCTCACCTTCAGGCACTTCCACGCCAAACTGTGCGGACACTTCAGCACCAAGGCGGGGTGTCACTACGAGAACGGCCGGCTGCTGGTCGGGAAGGACAGCGAGCATATCGAGACTCAGATCCGCCTCAGGAGCCCCCTGAAGCGGCAAAAGAAGCTGCTGTGTGTGGGTGCGAGCGGCGGCTCCTGTCCCTCCGAGGAGGGGCGGCACGCCTCCGGCTGCAGGGTCGGCTCCTGCACCAAGGAGTGCTACGAGGAGATAGTAGCTCTGGAGGAGGCCGAGGACCGGATTAGCAAACTGGAGGATGAGAATGCAAGTTTGAGGGAGCTGATCGAGGACATGAGAGCTGCACTTCAGAGCAGTGATGCCCGCTGCTTGGCCCTGCAGGTGAGACAGTGCTGCAGCAGGGGGCGAAAAGGGGAATAAGAAGTTTACTCTGTATCCATATCTAAGAAGAGGAGGGTTAAAATCACAAAAACCTATTTAAATGTTCTCCTCTTAATTTGGGTCATACAAGCCACCTACAAAACGTTAGTCTACATCATTAAGCGTAATAGTAGTCCTTATATCTGGCAACATGGCTCCCTATGGCCAACCTACTCTGATAGGCATACTCTGGCCTTGGGTCCCACGACAACCTGTCACCAACTGCCTGAGAGTGTTATTAAAGGGTTATAACTAAGCTATAAAGCGTAAGTGAATGATTTACAACTATTAACATAGTAATTAGTTACCAGTTATAAACCCTTTGTAACTGGTGCCTCATTAATAAGATGTAGCTACCAAGGTTTCTCAGTGTCTAACAAGGCCAAGAGTAAAACGACTTTCGTGATTGTAAACGCTCATCACTCAATTATGGAATCTCAATAAAAAAGTGAATCTGGTAATAAGATAAATTGTTGTTTGTCTGGATGCCCTGCTGCCCTTGACAGGAGCCTAAGTGGCCCAATGGTCCATTTGAAGAGCCCACTAAATGAAAGGAAAAGTCATTCAATAGAATCTTGATATGGAACCTTTCATTTTTGTACTTAATTGTGACTAAGATTGATAGATAGCAGGACATTTTACCATGTACAGATCAACTTGTCAGTGCTCTGTTGGGGACAAACTGCTGTCTTTAATAGAGACACCTTTTCATAAATGAACCCGTAACTAGCTGGTATTTCTGTATTGGCCGGTCATTCAGTCAATATGATTCTGGAGGAAGGTAAACACCAGCTACATGGATTTGAGCAACTTACCAACCCATGGCTTCTAACTCATCAAGGGATGTATTAATCTTTAACTAAAGCCTGGGATAGAAGCATTTGTTGCCACTCATAAACCCTGCAAGAGGGGTGAGAAACCTGCTGGCCTTTATTAATAACTCAATACATTTTCTGATTAAGACCTGATTCATTAGAGAGTGAGAATCTCATGATCTGTTATTGACTAACCAGCAAAGCCATTTTTAGAAGCTATATTATACACATAGCTCAAGTTAGGACATCAATTAAATTATTCATTAACCATTATTAAATCATCTGTTACAACAAGTACTTCCAAAAACAATTTGATAATATTACATTTGATAATTATACATATAACATATTACAGCTGCAGAATCAATGGTCTAGGAGAAAGTGAGACACATGCAATACAATATATTCGACAACAATAGATATTTAGCACTTGGCTTGTCAAGCATGCATTAATTAAGCCTTTTTTTTACAATTTATAAAACTTTAACAGTGGAGGTGCCACTGTTGCTACAGCTTAGTCATATTTGATTAATTTCAGGAAATATTTTGATCTAGTTTCTTCAGGTCACCTGTTCCTCTTCTCCTCAGGTAGGACTATGGAAGAGTCACTCCAAACACAAACCAGAGGACGGCTGTTTTGTGGCCAGCCAGAAACAAGTTTCCCTTGCGAGCAACGGCAACCTGAAAAGTAGCACCTACAGCAACCTTAAGAGCCTGCAGAACATCATCCACGAGATCGAACTGCTGCAGAACTCCAGAGACCGACAGGCTGAGGAAGCCCTGTTGTGCAATGACAGACTGGAGCAGGAGCTGTGGAGCTCCAAAGAGACTGTAGCCGCTCTGGAGGACTGCAACCGATCTCTGAAGAGGGAGCAGGTGGGCATGAGGCGGAAGGTCGAGGAGGCCAGGCAGGCGCTTCTCAGTGGACTGGGTAAAGTGAAGGAACTGGAGGCCAAGGCCAATCACGTGCCAGTGCTGCAGAGACACATCCTCCAGCTGGAGTCAGAGCTCCTCTACTACAGGTAAAAACTGTGGAAACTCTGTATCATGTAGTATTTACTTCCAACAAAACACTATAAGCTACTGCATACATTGATTAGCCACAGCATTAACTGGTTTCAGATGACACAATACCAGACCAATCTGAATCCCTTAACAAGTCAGAGATCTGGTTTTGGATTCAGATCCGAAAACCAGATTAATGCTTTAGCCACAGCATAACCATGAAGCATTAGGTTGACCTCAAAGAAAGCATTTTTGGCTGTGTGTGACATATTATCTTTTTAACTTCGAGAAACATACACTATACAGGGACTGGCCAAGTGTTTGGATGTGTGAAATTGAGAAATGTTTCACCACCAATGTTTCTTTTAAATTTTTCTCACTGATCCTTTCATCACTTCTAGTGTGTAGGAGTTCAGCTCCAGTAACAGCACCAGTTTCTTATAGTCCAAATGTCTGCTCTGCTATTTCCATTTCTTCTCTTATTCAATTCAAGACAACAGAGAAATAAAATTCTTGTGGTTTGATCAAGGAAGCAGTTTGTTCTGGGAGTGTTCCTTTCAAAGTAGAATTAACACTTTTGCATTTGTTTTGCATTTGCATTAGTTTTGTGAAACATACTGAAGTCTTAACTGGAGGACTGTAAGATCACATCCTCTGTATATGATCTGGGTATTATAGGACATCATTGTAGAGATAACACATAGCAATTGATCAGGAATTTTAAAATCCAAACAACAAGAAAACGTTTTGACATATCTAGTGTTTGCGGTCATCTTTGCAAATATAGAAGTAATCTCAGATGCTTAACTTATTTCAAAGGCTTGGTAGCGTACTTGGAAGTTGTATCCAAGGTAAATGGTCACATTTCACTGTTCCAGTGTTAGTAATGCAGCAAACTATCTCCACAGTGTAAAATGTCATTGTCTGAGAATAACTATTTCATCAGATATTAGAAATTTTAGTGTTATTGGATGTATTCTAAAGATAATGATAATAGCATTAGAATACTGATTTAGATGCTGATAAGCATGGCACTGGTAGAAGCTTCGAGGCATAATATTATCTTGGCAACATGTTGATGCATCAAAAGAAATACTGGCCCAAGGGTCACACACAGAGGGCATAGACGAGACGTAGACTTTTTTCCAAAGCTCTCCATTAGGTCCAGTCCGCTGTCTAAACTCTGAGCTAAACAATGTCTGGCTGTTCATTATGTCATGAAGAAGAAGGACTTGCTTTGGCAGGTTACTGCATGAGGGAGGCCTTTGTGGCCAGATGAACCATAATGAATTATAATTCTTCCTAGAATAAAATGGCTCTGTTTACCTCTGGCTTCATGCCTGGAAAACTCTGCTATGCTTTTTATGATGCCTTGATGTGGTGTACTATTCCAATTTTCAACCTTGTTGTGTTTTAGTTTATTTAACAGGCATCGTGTGTGGCAGGTCGGTGCTGCCTGAGCACCGCTACCGTTGGGAACTATTCATTTTGGTGGAAGTAGGGTGTAATTGGACTTTTAAATGTTTAATGTTTATCTCTGTGTCTGTTGTCCCTGTTCCAACCGTATAATCACTGTCTGCAGGTCTGGTTTTCTTAGATAGCAGATGTCTTTAAATGGTGAACATAATGCTCAGACACAGTCACATGCAACCGGACCTACATGATTAAAGTCCCCAGTAGTACCTGCTTTTAGGTGGTTCAAAATAAGAAATCTAGCAGCCACAATACCCCCTCCTTTTACCCTAAACTCCACTAATCTATGCAGACTGCGTACCAAAGTCTTTTCACTGCCCTTCCATTGATGCCCTAATGGTAAATAATTCCACACTAGAAAGGCTCGGACGTGTCAAGAGAGAGCTCCATTGAGTGAGAAGCTCAACAGACTGGCCATTCCCATCAATCTCCGCTCACTTCTTTCACTCCGCACCCCAATGAACAATACCACATAGGCACCCCCGTCCTATGGATCTTAGCAACTGAGCTCCATGTATATAAAGCCTCAATGCTTGCTCAGTCACAACTCACTCTGTGGCACAGGAGAGAGAGAGAGGTGCCGGTTTAACCCTTTTTGAGGAGATTAATTTCTGTCTTCTTTTCATATTTTACTTCTCGCTCCTCATATGTTGAATTATCATTACCTTTTTCTTGCTGTCTCTATGTCAGATGTCTCATATCATTCGTGGCGAGTTTAGAGATGCAGCACTCTGTCTGGGGGACTGTTGAAATGAGTGGCCGTAACATTATCTCTTTGGCTTATTCTTAAACTGCTGTGTAATGAGTAATAAAGTAATGAGATTAGCTCTCTGTGGTAGAGAATTACAGGGCCGGGGGGGTTGATATGTGGCACTGCTTCTGTTCTGTGGATTCCACATGAGATCAAAATAATGGAGAAAGGTCAGTGCTGATGCATCCATATGATGTCAAAAGCACAAAAAGTTCTTGAACAGAAACAATAGGTTGTCTCCCCCTACTGAAAAAGATGTGTGGCCGAGTTTCGTCCCCATGGTTACAATAATAGGCAAGCAGAGTAAACCAGTGGCTGTGTACCAGTAGCCGCATACCAGTCAGTGGTGGTGTACCGGACCATCGTCATCATGGTAATGATAATAAAAACATGGTTTTCAATTATGGAATTCTTACAGTTTGGTTGGGTTTCAGCAAAAAAACTACTTGGTTAGGTTTCAGGAAAGGTCAGGGTTTGGGTTAGAGTAAATACTTCTCTGAAGTTAAGGGAGGTTGTCATGGTTATAATAATAAATAACTCATCCAGGTATGGTCATGGTCATGAAAAAAACAGACGACACTGACTCGACCTCTTCACTACCTGGACTTTGTCGCTCAATATAAAATGTCACCTGACATTCTCCTTTCCTCACGTCATAATTAGTATGGCCACTAGAGGTCACATAACAAAAAACTTAAATTTGTAATCTCTTGACGCACTAAAATTGAGCCCTAACAACATTTGCCAACCATGGCATTGGCTGATTATAACGGTATGTGTAATAAAAAAAAAATATTTATATGGAACCTTTAATTTTTGTTCTTAATTGTGACTAAGATTGATAGATAGCTGGACCTTCTACCATATACAGATCAACTTGTCAGTGCTCTCTTGGAGACAAACTGCCGTGTATAATAGGGACACCTTTTCTGAATTAACCCATAAAAGTTTAGTATTTCTGTAATGCCATTTCTTACTTATCACCTTGAAATACACCAATTCCAATACCCTCACAAAGCTAATAATGGTTAATAGCCTGATTGATGTCTTGGATAAAAGTTATTAGCTGTCTCCTATTAGCTTATTTTAAGACTGGACATAATGCCTGGCTCGTTCCAAAAGTAGCAAAATCCATCTCTTGCACATTTACAGCTCTCAAATAAAGGCTGTATGTCTTGTTTTTTAAATATGAAGTGCTGATTAATAAGTTGAAGAGATAGTGTTTTGCAGATTTAGTTAGTTTTGCACATAGGCAGGCTAAGAGTGTCCAATACAGTCTCTGTGATATACTAAGGTAACAATTTTATATAGATCTATGCTGAGCTATTAGATGGGCTCTCATCTCAAGTAGAATAATACAAAAAATACATTTTTTCCCCTGAAATGTGGAACTGTTCCTATAACATGTCATTTGCATCTTAATTTCGTTTCCTTCCCTTCCCTCTGTATTTTTTTGTGGAAGTTCATTGCTCTCATCTAGAAAATCCCCTTTCCACTTTCCATCAACATCCCAGCAGACGCTTAAAAAATGTGGTCATCAGTATGAAACTTAAGATGTGTGGGTGTTGTTGCATAACGTCTGTGATTTCTTTGGATTGCATGAGAACCGAGTGCAAGCTCAAGCTCCGATGGGAGCTGTACCTTGTAGTGGAGTTGATTGGCACAGAAAGTTTGTCTCAAGTGTGATCTTCTTAAAGTGTCATTTGTAGCTCTGGTGTTTTCAAGTTCCAGAAGGTAAAAGGGAGTAGAAATGGTTTCCGGTAACCTTCAGAGCTCGGTGATGGCCAGAGGGATTAGACAATAGGAAACACTGCATGAGGAACAAAAAGAAAAGAGGGGGAGGACAGCATACCATCTGGAGGAAGAAGCAAACACTCAACTGTTTGTTCATGAAATGACATCCATGCTTCACATGGACCACAAGAAATGAATGGCTTCATTCAGTTTTCTATCTTTTTTTTTGCCCCCAAAAAAACATATAGAGTAGAGATACAGAATCTCCCACTGAAATGAAGTTTAGTCATCTTTCATCCAAACTTTCTTCAGTTTGATGATCCTCTTGAGTCCTGGTGTCTCAGTGTATAGTCCAAGAATTTCTAGAGAGCGTACCTAAGCACATGTGTCCACAGTGTGCAATTTTAAAGCTCACTTTTTTGTTTTAGTGTTACGCCTGCAGACTTCTTCTCTGTATGCCTCTAACCCCTGGCCCTCTGAAGACAGGCCCCAGGGGAGGCATAATCTCCCAGCCTTTTCATGCTCTCTGCATGGCGCCTGAGAGTGAAGGCAAGAGGAGGGTCTAGCAGATCATTTATCTGCCTCTGCACAAGGGCTGCGGCATTGTGTGGAGCAGGTGCTGCATCGGCATTCCTGCCCATTAAATAATGTGGAAAGGACACACTCTTGGGATGTGTGGGACCCGTGGCGTTGTGCTGCTGCCGCCTTACTGTTGTTCTTGAATGGCCTTCAAAAACTCCAACTGCCAAGTGGATTCATTTTCACATTGGACCACTGCCCCACTCTCCCTCCCTCTGGTTAAGAGGTTTGCTGACATCAGCAGAAATACATCACACACAAAATATCTTATAAACTTATACCACCCACCTTTGTTGGACTTTTCTCCGTTTATTTCCCTCTACCTTTAATACCCTCATGTGTTTGACTTTGGGGGGGATCTTTGCACTGCATTGCTTGCTTAGGGAAAGCTTTACCACCCTCTGTAAATGTTACAGGCATTGGTTTCTGGCTCAAGTCTAATGCTAAACCGTAATCACATCCCTGAAGCTGCTTTATTTGTATCCCAGAAACCAGCTCATTGTACGAGTGCGACTACAGAAGACTTGATTAATAACCATCAGCTATGTAAACACAACCCCTCACCCATCTCCGTCATGCTGCAGGGCACCAACAAGCGCTGCACTTTAAGTTCAACCTCAAGTTCACAGCAGCCCCTCGTTTTTAACCTCTGCAGAGAAAGGAGACTGTCAGTGACCGATGACACCTGAAGAGGAAACTGCTCTTCGGGGATCGGAGGTGGGGGGAGCACTGACGGGGGGTATGTTGATGGAAAGTTCACTTCAGTGTTGCACTGAGATAAACACAGGGAGGACTCTGGGTGTCCTGGCTGTAACAACAAACAGCTGGAGTAAGCCCCCTCCCCCCTCCCCAACCGGCCAAAAGAACATCTTTAGACTTTTGCTAATAGGGTAGAAAACAGGATCCTATTAATTAGCAATGCCCTGACGTAGCACAATAGAGCTTTTCATGTACACTTCTCCTCCTACTGTGTGCCTTTAGGGAGGTTGTAAAAATTAGGCCTCCATTATATCGACTACAAAATGCATCCACATATTTAACTATGCCACTAGTGCACTTTCTTTGCCAAGAGCTTAAATCTCAAGCTTGTTATGTACGTAGCTAATTATTAGATGTTTCTTTCCGTCATTGCAAAGAATATTGTAATATGCAGTCACAGTAACAGTGAGATATATGCTATAATAGAATTTCCCTGTATAGTGTTAGGATTTGCTTCAGACTTTTTATGTTATTCTGAGCTGGTTCCATGTCCCAATTCAATTTTGGCCAAGGATAAGTCAAGAGGTGCCTTTGATACATGTGATATGAAGAAACCAGAGGGGAAAGCCATATATTCTGTTCAGGAAATGTTAAATTGATTAACTGTCTGATCCACTTGTTCAGTACTTACTCGAAAGCTATAAGGTCTGTTTCAAGTTTCCAGCAAGATTTGTGTGGCCAAAGTCTGCCTTCATTCTATTACTGCTTTCAAGTACACCTTAGACTATAACTTTACTGTTCTCTATTCTATAAATGGGACGAAGGGCAAACAGCCAAATGTTCCGAATTTTTTTTTTTTTGGGGCCAATTCAGGCCAGAAGATCTACATCAAGTTTGTATGGCTCATGTGTGAGTAATTGATCACCCACCAATCCAATATACACAGAGTAACATTGTAATTCTGTTGAAGTTATCCACCTACGGTATATATAAGTGCAGTTATAACTTTTTCTTTGGCTTTAGGTCCAAAAGAACGGCTGAGAAAAATATTGTAGCTGCCAACTTTCTTCTTAAACTAGTCTCTAACTTATAGTTAACTCTGTTGACTGGGGGGTGCCTTTTATCATGATTTTCACTCTCTGAAAAGATCTGCTTCTCTGCTGCAACAAATACATTTTGAGGCTGTGACCTAACCATAGTCCTTTAAACATGCTTTAAAACCCAAACAATGATCTAAAATAGGCGAAACAACTCATGGTAGAATTCACCTAGATTAATTTGTTGTTTCCACTCTCCTTTTCGATTCGTTTTGGTCTTTGTCAACTCTTCAGAATAAATGTTTTGCTGCTAAATGCTACATTAGCTAGTTGCTAAATATATCTAGCTGTAATTTGATGCTCGCCCGAGACTTTACATTATTTTTATCAGAGCTTTTTGAGTGGAAACACCTGACTTCAGGTTCATAATATTACTTCCTGTTTGACTATTTCTCCACAAAGTAAAAGCGCAATGTGATTTTTTTTGCAGCAATGCTTTACAGCAAGCTACATTACAGAGCTTTTATTTTGAAAAGTGGTGAACATCTGAAGTCTGAACATTGTGTCATTTGATTAACAGAACTCTGAACTAGCCGACACGAATATATGAAAAGTTACAGCATTTCAGTAAATCATTCAAACTTAATATAAGTCACACACATGAACAGTAATAGTGACTGTAAAAGCTTCATTCCAGATGAACCAGGTAGGATGAACACAAAGTTTTCTAACTTCACTCTGCACCATTGACTGTTTATAAAAAGCTCTGCACACAACGTCCAGCTTACAAACATTAAAAAGTGTGTTCAGTATATATTTGAAGAGAACTCATTATTGACAACTTGGGAATAATGAAGTAGCTGTGGAGCATTAACACCGGACAAGAGAGCAACCCATTCTTAAGAGGCAGCTTTAAAACGGACAATACAATAGTTAGATCACATTTTAATAAAAAAAAACATTTGTTGATCTCAGCCATCTAATACAACTAGCTACTAGTTGTTAAAAGGTTAACCATTTTAACTGGTGCATAGACTATACAAACAAAATTTAACATAATAGTTTATTCTGGCACAAAATCTGACATGACTCCCTAATTGTTACCCACTGAAATGCAGAAGCATCTATGTTTACACTCATATGACACTGTGAAGTCTGCAGTCTAGAATACTTTCTCTCTGCCTCAGCAAAATAAGCAAATTAATCAATATTTTTATTTTGGCAGGTCAAACTCATCCCATGCTGTTTTGTCATTTACTGCATTGGCAAGAACTATGGTCCCTGTCTAATGAAAAGCTGATCAAATTGTGTCTATGCCTGCTGCATCCCACAATCCAACCACTACCCAGGATGTCTGGCTGGACTTCTTTCAGTAGTCTCTGCTCATCCAGTCACAATTCCCATACTCAGCACCACCGCCCAACACTCCAGTGTAGCTCATCACTGTCAAACCATGTAATTGGAAACCCACTTTAAACAGTTTAAATCTCGACCACAGTCAAATACTAAGTCGAACAAATTTTTGGGTGATAGCTAGTAGGTCATTCGTTTGACTCTGACAAACCGCCTCAAAAGTGAGACGGTTTGTCGGAGTCTTTTCTTTTTGTTTTTAAAGACACAAAGTTGTTTTTACATGTCAAAAGCCTGAGCGAGAAGCTGCAGCCTTGCTACAGTATTCGCCGGACACAGGCTGCAGCCTCCCTGCAGCCACTGTCAATTAAAGTGCAATTAGTCACACAAAAAGCCTGCGTTTGAAAAAGCCCTCAACCAGTTCATTCCAGAGTCTGAGCGTTTCCTCAGCAACCAGCAAAGTTGTGTGTGTTCATGCCCATACATTAGTTTCATGTTGGCCCAACTGCAGCTGCTGGCCGACATGAACTAACTCTGTCTCTCCTCCACCCCGGCCCCCACTAATTTAAACATGACTCTCTCTGATTGATTGCCTGAAATCATGCGGCAATTATTGACCGTCAGTGTGGTCAGTCGTTTCTCCCCACACAGTAAAGTAGTACACAGACGCACCGTATATAATGTTGTCTTACGGCGTAGTCTGCCTCGTGCCAACAGGATATAAGCATGAGCGCTCCTCGACTTTTTTTTCTCTTTTTCAGCGAGTCAGGCTGTTGAAAACCTTTTCAAGATTTTCTCTCTCTTTTTTTTTTCTTCGGCAAGACATCATCATCTGGAAACACTTAGTCTGTGATTTACCAAGGCCCCCTATCGGATTTCCCCGCAACACAAAGGAGCAGACAGCAGGAGAAACCTAGAAAATCCAAACCATTGCAGAACGATTGATCCGAACAAACTATAGTCTCTGACTTGTTTTAGGCACAAATAAGACACATGACATTTAGATACATGGTACACATCTTTTCATCTGCAGATTAAAACAGTTGCAACAGAGCTTAGAAAACTGTTCATGCATAAAAAAATAGTTTCACTCTAACTTTTGTTCCATCCAGTGTTTTAACCTCACATCTTTTGCTCTAACTCCTGCACATTGAGAGCGCCTTTCTACCACTGACCCACTTTACTGTAAAATGCCTCAAAGATACAATGTCTGGCTTCAATTACCCCACCCAGATTTGGCATACAACATCAGAGGCCTCTATAAAATTATCATGGTGGTTGTAGATGTGGCTTAATACATGCTGCCTTGTGTTACTTGATATGTTCTCTCTGATGTTGGAAATTGGTTTGGACTGAACTTTTCTCATCTGTGCAAATTTGAAGAGCAGTTTTAGCCCCTTGGTCAGTGCCAGTTTATTTAGCAGAGGGATTTGCAGAAGCCCAGGCGGGGTCATGTATTTACAGAGAACCTGCAGCAAACAGCCATGTTGAACAGACACTGCTCCCTTTCAGGTCAGAGGTGTCAAAACTACAACTCCCAGGCTGCACCATGGCAGAGCAGCAGCTGACCGTTGGCAGCAGCAGGCCGGGCCAGAGATGCTGCCCGGATTCGCAACACGACCGCTGTTCCCCGACAGGGCGCGCTGTGACCACGCCTGACAAAAGTAAGATGTCTTTTTGCTAAAGACATAGCAGTGACGCTGATGTCCCTTTAGATTAATGCATATGGAAGATTATTAGAAAGTCCATGATAAGCATCCTTGCACTTTACCAGCTAATCCCATTCACTCAAACTCCTGATAACTTTCCCAGCTTTCAGAGCAACAGGCCTACAGGTGTGGCTATGGGGGTTAAGTGCATTACATTATGAAGCAGAAAGTTAATTTCCCTCCATTTTGTAACCATTCTTAGATCTGTATGAATAAACGTATAGTCACTTGTCCTTCGGATCCAGTGCTACTATAATGGTGATTATTTTCTTGATGGTGTCTAGTGGAGGAGCAGCTGTTTCGATCGGTGGAGGGCCAGGCCGCCTCTGACGAGGAAGAGGACAAGTGGAGCAGGGATCAGCAGAAGCAGGTGGACGAGGTGAAGCGGATCTTGACCAGGCTGTCCTGCTGTGGAGACAGGTACAACACATCTGTCTCCTCACTCTACCTTAAAGCATGGCACCAGCTCACTGCAACCTTCTATGGTCTATAGACAGCTGGCACACTATCATTTCAAGATGACATTTTGTAATTAAATTGTGAAAAAACATAAAAGATATTTTTAAAGCTACGTTAGTCTTGAAGGCAGAGGAAAACGAGCTAATGTTGCTATAGCCAAGATGCTATGGCTGTTTTGTTTCCAAAACAATTGACTCACGGCAGGAGATCCACTAATATTGAACACATGTAGGAGTAAAGTTACAGCAGCAAAGGATAGAGCCATAGAGCAAAACTTGTAGAAAGTTCTGGTTCAGAAAGTAAGTTTCCCATTTATTTTCTCCATTGATGTTTCAGAAAATCCTTATAAAAAGAGTTTTAAGTCTGGAGAGCGAGATGGATCGTGAGAGGTACAAGACTGTATATACAATACTTTGAGAATGAAGGAACTACGGATCCCATAAACCATTGCAAATGATGCCTGTTGCTGCAGCAGATTTGAAAGGGAAACATTTTTGCTCTGTGGTAAATGTAACGCTGATTAGCGGTCATTATTTTGTATGTTTTGGTAAACATTTCCACGGTAACATGGAGCTCCACAAATCAAACGTTAGACCTGAGGATCATGGGTAGTGTAATACTTTGACTCTATGCTACTCCCCGTCAGCTTTTGGTGATGAAACAGAGTCCAAATCACACTTAACCCTAACCCAGCCATCTGTTGTCAGTCTACTGGACCCGCAATTGAAGAACCGCCCCTCCCTACGTAATCCTTAATTCTCCCTCACACCCTTCCTTGACCTCGTGTTGTTTTTCATGGAGGTCAAGAAAAAGTGTTTAGGAAGGTTTCATCATCTTATTTCAAGTAAAGCTGAAACCACGCCTCTGTCCCTCTGGATTAACTTTATTTATACATAGATTTACTTATCCAGCAGACGTTCAGCAACACTAGTGTTCACTGGGTGACCCTGTCTCTGGCTAATTGACAGATGTAAATCTATTCATTATTGGTCGTTAACGACTCCTGGAATATCATACAATAGATGTTAGACTCCTTTCAGCCGCCAGTTAAACACAGCAATAAGTTATCCCAGGGCACATTTTATATAGAAGAAGTCTATACAGTCCTCTTTGTAATGGTTGAAACAACACAGTGGTTTTGTCAGACATTTCTTTGTGAAAGTGAAAAAGAACAGTTACCCTCTGCTGCTGAAAACAAGGCTGATGAAAGCGAACCACATAGTAAATGTTCCATAAAACCAAAGCAGTACAGTAAAAAGCTCCAGAGGACTGCAGCAGAGGGTGATAAATCTCTGTCTCTTTAAGCATTCACCTTCATGTTGCACACATTTATTAGATTTATTGTTGATAATAAGGACCATTGAGCTTTATCAAATTTATGCAGGCTCCTGTGTGCCAACATGTATTTAAATGTTGTCTGTCACCAGTCATGGAAAACAGCAATACACTGATGAAATAAATTTACCAAATAACAATGACAGAAAGTGTTTACCCATTAAAATGCTTTCTATAACTGTATATGCCATGTTGTTAGGTGACGAGGGGTTGAAGCCTATTAAAATTCTATCATAGGTTAGCACATATAGACAATCAACCACATTCACACTCAGATTCACTCCCACAATAAAATAAAGTATCAGATATTGTGTTTTTATGTGAAAGTCCGAAGCATTAACATCCAAAGCCAGGACTTGTGTTGATGTTTCATCCACAACACGTAAAACATTTCACAGTAAAGCAAGAGACAAACAGCCATTTCAATAAGAACTAAATCCACCATAAAACGCTGGCATTATTTTGTTGCTCAGACATTTGTCCAGTCGAGCCTGATGGTCTGTCTGTCTTCTGTCACGTGATGTCAAGTAGGTGCGACGACAAGGCATTCAAGAAGCTGCTGTCCAACTTCGGGAGGTCGAGGAGCGAGGAGAGCTGCAGTGCTGTGCTGGAGCTGCTGGAGAGAGTGACCAGGCTGCACAAGCAGCTGGAGCAGAAGGAGAGCCAGGCAGAGATAGACATGGACCAGGTACAGACCACCGCTGACCCCCATCTCACCAGGGTGGGCCACTGCTGCACGCTCTGCCCTGTTTTGCTGGATCTGAACTGTTCTGTGTTTTGCCTTGCTCTGCATCATAAGGCGTTCTGCGGCTGTGTGTATGGTGTTAAACTAGATTAGAGACGACTGGGGGCGGTTGTTATGAAAGTGGAGGCTTCAAAAGCTAAACCACAGCTCGTGGCTTGATCTTGCAGCTTCCACCTAACCAAACCACCAGCAGTGACTACAGAGCCTCCCTCTGTGTGTGTGTGTGTGTGTGTGTGTGTGTGTGTGTGTGAGTGAGTTAGCAGCTGTGTCTCACTGGAGCTGACCACGGGAACACCCTTGCCCCCTCCTTGTCCTCCATGACACTGAAGAACATCATAAATTCAAGCTCTCTTGTTACAGTCGAGTAGAATTTCACAACACAGGAAGACAGGCGGAGGTTGACGTGATGTGTTTCCAGGACGTCTCAACAATCAGAGAGGAAAAGTTGAAACTAAACAAAGTCGTGACTGTGAGGCTTTGTTTATGTGCAGGAAGTGTGGGGTGAGACATTTGTCCTTCAATGTGCTATGACGTAAAGGTGCACCGCGGGAATTTCCATCATCTACATTGGATGTATTTACATCGTATTGAGATGTTTAGCAGACCTGCAAGGCAAAGAGGCTACATTTCCAAGAGTGACATATCCACCTGCTCTTAATCTGCATTTAGTCTGAAAGGATACATTTGAAGATTTTAACTTTTTACAACAAATCCCCTAAAAATACAAAACCATCACTTTACACTGTCTTTCATTATTGGATGTGTGTATCTTATGCCTCTGTGCCATTGAATGCAAATTGAGCCACACCATTGCACTGTGTGGTACCTTGCTTCAATACTCTGATTACACTCTCTGTAGATGATTTTGACTCAATACAAATGTGTATTAATCTGCCAATGAAAAAAGTCCTAAACAGTATATATACACATGTATGTACACACACCACACACACATACATACAGTTGTGTTGTCTCGATGACATGAGAAGATATTACATTGACTTAAATTGATTCCATACTTGCCTAACTGTAACCCTTACGCTAACATAAACCTAAAGTTAACCTAACCTTAAAAGATGTTGTCATTTTAAATTGTAATGAAATGACTTTTGACAAACATGAGTAATATCTGGCACACACACACACACACACACACACACACACACACACACACACAATACATATTATTTTAAACATACCTGTAACAATTTATTATAAAGACTATTATTCCAATCCCATTCAAATTAGTTTTTTAACTAATGCACTCATACATGGAGTTTTCGTTGTTACTGAACTATGGAAATGTTTCAAATGAATCTTTCAAGCTTGTAGTTAACATTTCAGTTAACAATGATACACTATCAATTTAAATGGTCAATTCCTTCAATCAATCAAATTATATTTGTATCGCCCATATTTACAAATCACTTTTTATCTCATAGGGCTTTAAAAAGGTGTGACATTCTCTGCCCTTAATCCTCAACAAGAGTAAGGAAAAACTACAACAACAAAAAACTTTAACATGGTAAAAATAACGTAGAAACCTGAGAGAGAGCCACATGTGAGGGATCCCTCTCCCAGGAGGGACAGAAGTGCAATAGATGCTACATGTAATAGAGAACATCAGAAAGATAAGGGTATTAACAGCATTGATCAGAATAAACAATTTGTAAGATAATGGAAGGTCTAGGATTATTGTTAGTAATGTTCGAGTATCTGAGTAGACATATTGTACATCAAGCAGTCTTGTTGTAATCATAGTCCATGGTCAGCAGCCAGCAAGGTCCGGATCCATCCTCACGATCGGATGCCACCATAGTCCACAGTCATTGTCCACTGCTGCCATCAGGATCCATCATCAGCTGCCAGCTCGATCCTGGTCCACCACCATTATCAGATGCCAAAACGATACAGGATCCCCTATTACTGTCACGCTCAGCCAGCTACAGTGCCTTGCATAAGTATTCACCCCCCTTGGACTTTTTCCCATTATGTACTGTTACTAACTGGAATTCAGATAGACTTAAATAAACTTTTTCCCGTTTGATCAACAAAACATGCATAGTACTTTGGAGGTGCAAAATAAATTTTATTGTGACACAAACAATAATGAGAACAAAAAAGTTGACATCTGTTGGGCGCATAAGTATTCACCCCCCTGTGTCAATACTTGGTAGAACCCCCTTTCGCTGCAATTACAGCTGCAAGTCTTTTGGGGTATGTCTCTACCAGCTTTGCACATCTAGAGATGGAAAGGTTTGTCCATTCTTCTTGGCAAAAAAGATGAAGCTCAGTCAGATTGGATGGAGACCGTCTGTGAACCGCAATCTTCAAGTCTTGCCATAGATTCTCTATTGGATTGAGGTCTGGGCTTTGACTGGGCCATTTTAAGACATTAACATTCTTTAATCCAAACCATTCCTTTGTAGCTCTGGCTGTATGTTTAGGGTCATTGTCCTGCTGGAAGATGAACCTCCGCCCCAGTCTCAAGTCTTTTGCAGACTGCATCAGATTTTCTTCAAGGATTTCCCTGTATTTGGCTCCATCCATCTTTCCCTCTATTCTGACCAGTTTCCCTGTACCTGCTGAAGAGAAGCATCCCCACAGCATGATGCTACCACCACCATGTTTCACTGTTGGGATGGTGTGCTCAGGGTGATGGGCAGTGTTGGGTTTTCGCCACACATAGCGTTTTGCATTGAGGCCAAAAAGTTCAATTTTGGTCTCATCTGACCAGAGCACCTTCTTCCACATGTTTGCTATGTCTCCCACATGGCTTCTGGCAAACTCCAAACGGGATTTTTTATGGATCCCTTTCAACAATGGCTTTCTTCTTGCCACTCTTCCATAAAGGCCAGATTTATGGAGTAGACGACTAATAGTTGTCCTGTGGACAGATTCTCCCACCTCAGCTGTGGATCTCTGCAACTCCTCCAGAGTAACCATGGGCCTCCTGGTTGCTTCTCTGATTAATTTTCTCCTTGTCCGACTCTTCAGTTTGGGTGGACGGCCTCCTCTTGGTAGGTTTGCGGTTGTGCCATATTCTTTCCATTTTCTTATGATGGATTTTATGGTGCTCAGAGAGATGTTCAAAGCTCTGGATATTTTTTTATAACCTGACCCTGCTTCATATTTCTCCACAACTTTATCCCTGACCTGTTTGGTGAGCTCCTTGGTCTTCATGATGCTGTTTGTTCAGTAATGATCTCCAACCAACTCTGAGTCCGTCACAGAACAGGTGTATTAATACTGAGATTAAATTGCAGACAGGTGGACCCTATTTACTAATTATGTGACTTGCAAATGTGACTTGTGAATGCAATTGGTCGCACCAGATCTTTGTTAGGGGTTTCACAGTAAAGGGGGTGAATACATATGCACTCAACACTTTTCAGATTTTTATTTGTAAATAATTGTGAAATCCATGTAATATTTCCCCCCACTTCCACATGATGCACTATTTTGTGTTGGTCCATTACATAAACTCACGATGAAATAAATTTTAATCTGTGGTTATACCATGACAAAATGTAGAAAAGTCCAAAGGGGGTGAATACTTATGCAAGACACTGTAGATACAGGATCCGCCATTACTATCCCTCTGATGTTGTCTTGTCAGATAAACCATAGTATGATACCTCCCCTTAATCCATGCAGAAGGATTTTATGTTCCCTGTGTTAGACGTGCTTGTGTTGTGTGTTTCAGATGAAGGATTCTTTGGTCCAGGAGCTCCAGCAGAAGGCCGAGGAGACCGAGCTGCTTCAGATGGAGCTGCAAATGTTGGAGACAGAGAGGGTTCGTCTGTCACTGGTGGAGGAGAAACTCGTGGACATTCTGCAGCTCCTCCAGCAGCTCAGAGACCTGGTTAGTCTGAGTAAATGAGTTCTTACAAATTGATTCTGAAATTATTGTTGAGCTGAAACCAAGGCTTTGTAATCTTCTGTACGTTTGGACCATACTAAGGTCTAAACATATTGTTTAGATTGTTAGCACAATGAAAAGTCTTGTTAACAGGAGGGAGAACATGATGTGAACTAAATCTCCTCGCTGAAACTCACAGTAATGAAAATCATTTTGCAGAGTTGGTAGCTGAGGGAATCCACCCACAATGCACTGGAGTTATTTTTCTGGTCAGTCAGATTGAAAGTATTCACCAGAACTGTTAAGATCCTTCTTTTAAGTGGACCCAAAAAGAGTGCAGACCAGGAACACGGCAGATTGAAGGCAGAAAAAAGGTTTATTTGGGAAGTCCAAAAAGTTAGGCAGGCAGGAAGGCAGGTAAACAGGCAGGCAGGCAGAACTCAGTGGTAGGAGACAAACCAGGAAGGTGAGAACGGACGATCTGGCAAAGACAGGGTGAATGAGCTGAGGCTTTATGGAGTGGAGGTGGAATTGATGAGATGAGTGTCAGCTGTGAAGGTCTCCCATAGGAGGCCCCTCCCAGCTCCAGCCTGAGCCATCTGTGGGAGGAGCACAGTGGGGGAAGGGAAGACAAGAGGTGGAGAGCCTGGTCCTGACAGTACCCCCCCCTTAACGGACG
The DNA here is from genome assembly GCF_947347685.1 of Pleuronectes platessa. Lineage (NCBI taxonomy): Eukaryota > Metazoa > Chordata > Actinopteri > Pleuronectiformes > Pleuronectidae > Pleuronectes > Pleuronectes platessa. The sequence goes on along the minus strand of NC_070627.1, from coordinate 26,984,562 downwards.
CCTCCAGGCGACCCCCCCCGGTTTGTCAGGATGGGCACGATGGAAGGCCCTGATCATTGGGGGGTCCAGAATGAATGACCGGGGCACCCAGGAGCGCTCTTCGGGACAATGACCCTCCCAGTCGACCGCAACGGACGTCCAGAAGGCGGCGCACGGAGAAAGCTGGGTGATCGTCAATTAGCTTCAATCTGACCGCAGAGGGATTGATTACCCTTTCAATTACAAAAGGTCCTAAGAAACGAGGGGCTAACTTCTTTGATACTGACTTTAATGGAATGTTTCTGGAAGAAAGCCACACGGACTGACCTGGTTTATAAGCTGGAGCAGGAATCCTGTGTTTGTCAGCGATGCGTTTGTTGGTCTCCACAGAGCGAAGGAGCGCTGAGCGAGTGTCGTTCCAGACCTTCCTACAGCGACGAAGGTGATGCTGAACGGAGGGGCCTGCCAAATCGCTCTCCTGGGAGGGAAACAGAGGGGACATACCTGTGGCCGCGTTGGTTAATGAGTTATGGGCATATTCGATCCAGGTTGAATGATTGAGTTCAGAGATGCAGCGCAGGGCAGAGCCCAGGTCCTGATTAGCCCTTTCTGCTTGTCCATTGGTCTGTGGGTGGAATCCAGACGATAGGCTGACCTTGGCGCCAAGTGCTTGGCAAAAAGCCTTCCACACATGAGAGGTGAACTGGGGGCCCCTGTCAGAAACGATGTCAACTGGTATGCCGTGTAGCCGGAAAACATGGTCAGTTAATAGTTTCGCAGTCTCCTGAGCAGATGGTAACTTGGGTAGGGCAAGAAAATGAACAGTCTTTGAAAATCTATCCACAATGGTGAGAATAACTGTGTTACCTTGTGAGGGCGGCAACCCAGTAACGAAGTCCAAGGCAATGTGTGACCAGGGACGGTTAGGAACAGAAAGTGGATGCAGAAGGCCGGCTGGAGGATGATGGGACGCCTTGCTCCTCGCACACACAGAACAGGCATCAACATAAGAGTGTGTATCAGCATCCATTGTGGACCACCAGAAGTGTCTCTTCAGGAGAGAGAGAGTGCGGCTAATTCCAGGGTGGCATGCAAACCTCGAGGTGTGAGCCCACTGTAGGACCTGGGAACGAACAGAATCTGGAACGAAAAGACGGTTAGGTGGGCCTGTACCTGGATCAGGATGGTTCTGTTGTGCCCATCTTATCTCCTCTTCAATCTCCCATGTGACTGCTGCCACAACGCAGGAGGGAGGCAAGATGGTTTCAGAACTTGTATCGGACATCTCACCCATATGCTGCCGGGAGAGGGCATCCGGCTTGATGTTACGCTTACCTGGGCGGTAAGTTAATACAAAATTGAAACGACAGAAAAACAAAGCCCACCGTGCTTGTCTGGAATTTAGCCTTTTAGCTGACTGAATGTTCTTGTGATCAGTCCAGACTACGAAAGGTTGCTCCGCCCCCTCCAACCAATGTCTCCACTCTTCTAAAGCTAACTTAACCGCTAATAACTCCCTGTTCCCAACATCGTAATTCCTCTCAGCAGGTGACAAGCGACGTGAATAATAAGCACATGGGTGAAGCTTTTGATCTGGACCAGAACATTGAGATAGGACTGCTCCTACACCAGTATCCGAGGCATCCACCTCTACTACAAACTGCAGAGAGGGATCTGGTTGAATTAACACCGGAGCTGAGATGAAGAGATTCTTGAGCTTGCAAAATGCTGCCTCTGCCTCCGGTGTCCAGAAAAACTGAATAGAGGAAGAGGTAAGTTTACAGAGGGGAGCTGCCACTTGACTGAAGCCTTTGATGAAATGGCGATAGAAGTTAGCAAAACCAAGAAAACTCTGCAATCTCTTGCGAGTAGTGGGTGTGGGCCATTCCGATACAGCTTTAATCTTTTCAGGGTCCGTCTTCACCTGCCCACCCTCGATGATGTACCCCAGGAAACTGACAGAGCTGGTGTGAAACTCGCACTTCTCCGCTTTGACAAAAAGCTTATTCTCTAGTAGTCTCTGGAGAACTAGCCGGACATGGGACACATGTTCACTGAGGTCCTTGGAAAAAAATCAGGATGTCATCTAAGTAAACAAAAACAAAACGGTTAAGGAAGTCACGAAGGACATCATTCACCAGTCCCTGAAAAACTGCTGGAGCGTTGGTCAACCCAAAAGGCATAACGAGATATTCAAAATGACCTAGGGGTGTGTTAAAAGCCGTCTTCCATTCATCCCCATCCCGAATCCGCCCAAGATGGTAGGCATTGCGGAGGTCCAGTTTGGAGAAGACAGAGGCTCCCTGAAGAGGTTCAAAAGCAGAGCTGATTAGCGGAAGGGGGTATCTGTTCTTGATAGTGATGTTATTTAGACCACGGTAGTCAATACAGGGTCGGAGAGTCTTATCCTTCTTCCCAACAAAGAAAAACCCAGCACCAAGAGGGGAAGAGGATGGGCGGATTATCCCAGCAGCTAAGGATTCTTTAATATAATTCTCCATGGACTCTCGTTCAGGGCGGGAGATATTATATAACCGGCTTGCAGGCATTGTTGAACCAAAGAGCAGGTCAATAGCACAATCATAGGGTCTATGGGGGGGTAGTGAAAGTGCTCGTTCCTTGCTAAAAACCTCTCCTAAATCATGGTACTCCTGAGGAATGGCTGACAAGTCTGGTGGTTTAGGCTGAGGGCCACCTGATGCGTCGGCTCCATCTGCTGGGGACAAAGCTGACTGCAGGCATGTAGAGTGACAAAAACTGCTCCAACCTACGATTCTCCCCCCTGCCCAATCTATGTGGGGGTTGTGTCTACTCAACCGAGGGTGACCAAGAACCAGAGGTGAATTTGGAGATGACATTATTTTGAGGCAAATGGTCTCACGGTGGTTCCCAGAGAGGACGAGGGTGAGGGGAGTAGTCTGATGGGTGATCTTGGCTAAAAACCTCCCATCCAGAGCGTTAGCATTCAAGGGAGTCTTTAAAGGCTCGAGGACTAAAGCTAGCTGTTTAGCTACATTGTAGTCAAGGAAATTATCCTCTGCACCCGAGTCGAAAAGAGCTAGGAGGGGCAGAGACAACTGATTGGAGCAAATCGTAGCTGAAACTTGTAACTGGGATCTAGGTGGGGGAATGTGGTTGGCTTGGCTCATCAGTACCCCCACCTTTACGGACGAGCCCGGTCTTTTGGTAGAATAGGACAAGTCACAAGGAAATGACCCACTTGTCCACAATATATGCACTCACCGGCCCGGATGCAACGTAGACGCTCCGCCGGAGATAGTCGGGCCCTGCCAAGTTGCATGGGTTCGTCCTCAGGAGAAGCAGTGGCCAAGCTGGGCGGAAGAGTGTGGGTTAGTTGTGGAACAACTGTGGTGAGAGTCTTGGGGACAAAGGGAGGGCTGGTGACTGACTGCGAACGAGAAGACTTCTCCAGGCGGCGCTCACGCAGGCGATTGTCCAAACTGATAGTTAGAGAAATCAGGGAGTTGAGACTCTCAGGTTCATCCCTGGAAGCAAGTTCGTCTTTAAGCAGTTAATTTAATCCCTTTACAAAAACCCCTCTTAAGGCACGCTCATCCCATTGAGCATCGGCTGCCAAGGTCAAGAATTCGACAGCGTAGTCTGCTGCGCTCCTAAATCCCTGACAGAGACTTAATAAACGTCTAGATGCAGAGCCATGACAATCCGGATGGTCAAAAATTCTTCTAAAATTAGAAACAAAATCCTCATAGGTCACAGTATTAAGAGAAAAAGGTGTATAAACTGCTTCGGCCCATGCCAACGCTCTCCCTCTCAGCAATCCCAAAACGTAATAAATCTTAGCTTGGTCAGATGGAAAAAATGAAGAACGTTGTTGAAACACCATACCACATTGGAGCAGGAAACCCCGACATGTCTTCAGATCTCCATTAAAGGGCTCTGGGTTGGTAGCCAGGGAATCTAGATTAGCCGTGGGAGCAGGTGGTATTGGGGCTGGGGGAGCAGGATTAGGTGGAGAAGCAGCAGCTGGAGATGAGGCCCAACGAGAGGTAAGCAATGAGACTTGTCCAGTTAATTCAGAAACTTGATTTACCAGAGAGCGGTTATTGTCTGCGAGGGCCTGGAGAAGTTGTTCATGCTGTCCAAGAAGAGATCCTTGACTGGTTAGAGCATGAAGTAATTGGCTGGAATCCGGTGTTGTGTCTGCTGGGTCCATGTTGGCCAGATCGTTCTGTTAAGATCCTTCTTTTAAGTGGACCCAAAAAGAGTGCAGACCAGGAACACGGCAGATTGAAGGCAGAAAAAAGGTTTATTTGGGAAGTCCAAAAAGTTAGGCAGGCAGGAAGGCAAGTAAACAGGCAGGCAGGCAGAACTCAGTGGTAGGAGACAAACCAGGAAGGTGTGCAGCATAATCACACTGGTGAACGGACGATCTGGCAAAGACAGGGTGAATGAGCTGAGGCTTTATGGAGTGGAGGTGGAATTGATGAGATGAGTCTCAGCTGTGAAGGTCTCCCACAGGAGGCCCCTCCCAGCTCCAGGTTGAGCCATCTGTGGGAGGAGCACAGTGGGGGAAGGGAAGACAAGAGGTGGAGAGCCTGGTCCTGACAAGAACAAACCTCCGTACAGACATGAGTCTCTCCACATTGACCATGTTTGAGTTAAGGAACACACGTCTTAGACATCACAATGGGGGATTTAACCATGTTTCTGTGATCTAACACTAACAGTGGGACATTGATTATAGATGTGAGAGTAGTTCTGTTGTTGTAAGCGTCAGACTATCTGTTAATTGTCTGACAACCGTCTGAGAGTAGCTCTCTCTCGTTTCAGAACGTCTCGCGAAGGTCCCTCGGGAAAATCTTGCTCAGCACTTTGGAGTCTTGCAGCGACCCACAACACGGTTAGTTGAGCCCACATGCCTAATAAAATCAATGTGAAATGTGATAATGAAAACTTACAGTGACTCGGGGCAGGGAATTAAATTATGTTCTCGTCTGTAACATGATTTTACACAGCGGTCACCATCTGCTGTTTTTATTGCACAGGGAAAGCCCACATTCTGGAGGTGCTCAACGCTCTCTACCATGAACTTGCTGCCTGTGAGATTCTGTCCACTGGTGGACCTCTGCAGCGAACACAGAGTCAGCAGTCCCTGAACGCTCTCATCGTCTCCTGCTAGACAACACCGCCTCCTGCTGGGCCAGTCTGCTGCCAACAGCTTTCCTTCAGGATACCAGAAGCTTAATCAGTGGTCAAAAAACAGGCTGATTGATGTGTACAGTGTATTATTAGTGTATTATATTGTAGCTTATACTCCTGTCATCTATAAAGGGAAATTAGTCTAGAGAGGGCTTTATTACTGTTAAAGTAAATTTTTGCTTTTATTTCTTTCCTAATCCATAAAGATGTCTTTATTTTTCCACAAATAGTTTTGAATGTGAAAATGTTGAAATAAGCTAAACATTAAATAGGCATGAAGTTGTATCAACCACCTGGAATGATAACATGTCAGATAACTTAAGGAAGCTGCAGCTCAATGTATGTGCTTCATTCATCTGCATATTAAGATTAAATATATCACAACACCTTTAAAATGCTTTGTCATAACAAAAACACAATGACAAAACATACCGAGTCATGCAGCCTATGTCTGGCCAAATTTTGAAAAACTATTGGTTTCAACCACTGGGAAGCCTCAGCGTTGTTTGATACTACATGTACATGAGTGATGTTGGGAATTACGTCTCCAGGATACTTTGTACATGCACAGCACATATGATATAATAAAACAGCTTTAGCTTGAAATCTTTCTGAAACATGAATCTTATGAGTTGGATCAGTTACATTGTCATTGCTGTCATGCCTTGCAAACAAAACCACTCACTGATGTCACTGACTCATGTCATTAAAGCCTTTCAGTTCTGCAGAACTTTTAGTCATTTATTGATGTCTTTGAAGATGAATTGTGGAAGAGAAGAGGTGGTTGGAAAAGAGGGATGAGAGAGTGAGAAGCTACAATTTGTGTAACTGTCATGGATGTAATGGAAATAATAAGATAAATGTAATGATGTTGTTAATGATAGCAGCGCCAGTTAATAATAATAATTAATTTTTTAGAGAGAGATTAAAGTTAGTGACATGTAGTAGAATAAAATGTTTTATTATTATACAGCAGTTATGTCAGTTATTTATACATAGATGATGATAATAGATAATATATTGATAGACTTATAGTTTGTAAGTAGTATCGCTCTCAAATGAAGAGTCAAATCTTAGTATAAGTGATGATATTTGATAATACTCACTCGGGCAATAACTACAGACCTTCAGTAAATACATTTAATATTTAATAGCAACCAGAGGATCCTGGTCATTAGTTAGAGATCAGCCACATCGATGATCGATGAAGAGTTGCGTCGCTAGGTAACCCCTGAAGTCCCGCGAGACTGAGCGGTGAGTAAGTAACAGGCATCACGAATCAGCAGGTACAAATAGTTATTAGTTACTTTGAGATAGAACCTGTGGTGTAAATATAGAAGAAATGAAATCGGCATATTATGCAAACAGGTAGAGAAGAAACTTCAAACGAGTTATCCAGCTCTCGCGAGATTTCTTGGGTTGCCTAGCGACGTGACGCTTTAGTGGCACCAGCATACCTGTGTTTACTTTGTGACTTTAACTCTAAACTTGTGTGTTGGTGAAGAAGCCTTCAGAGCGTCTGTAGTTTTCTAATTCGTCTTCGAGAAGAAAAGCTGACACATGTCCGCTGTGGTTGCTCAGTCCCACTTCATCTTCGGTCTGCGGAGAGGGGTGGACAACAATGTGTGTTTCTTCGACGAGCAGACCGTGGTGTTCCCCTGTGGAAACAACTGTGTGTGCTACAACACGGTCCACAGGCACCAGAGGTTCATTCCAGGTAGGCTCACCGATGCTAAGCTAATGTGGTCTCCTGTTAACAGCACTGAAAAAGACTGTGCACGTGTAAACCTCCTGAATGGACTGAGTCTGGTTCAGGTAGTTCAGATAAAAGATCTCCTCGCCTGTGTGCACATTTTAACACATGGATCCCACATCCAATAGGTGGATAGATGGAGGAATAGATGATTGGATGGATTTTCTGGATTATAAACATAACACAAATTAACTAAATAACACTGGTACCATTACTAAAAATAATAATGAAATGAATCAAATATATATTAAGTTTTTTTTTCATAAATCCTGTCATGCATCCATTGACCATAAGAGCATCTGGAATCTTCATCAGGAACACACATTTCTCTCATATCACCACCAGACGTAAGGGGATATTAGGAACTAACATCAGAAGCATAAAGTGAGTAAGGGTGTATAATAGATGGACATGATACAAAGGATAGAAAATACATTCTCTAAAATATAATCCAACGTACTGGTGCATGGTCTCAAATAAAGGGATTTGACTGGATTCACCCAGACCTTAAAGGTTCAGTGTGTAGAATTTAGTGACATCTAGTTTTGAAGTTGCATGTTGCAGCTGAATACCCCTCACTTCACCCTCTCCTTCCAAACATGAAAGAGAACCTGTGGTAGCCTTCAGTTGTCATAAAAACTCAAAAGGTGTTTAGTTTGTCCAGCCTGGACTACTGTAAGAAACATGGCGGCCTCGAAAGAGATGACCCGCTCCTGTTGTAAATATAACATATCTAAATATAACATATCTTAATATAAAGGGCTCATTCTAGGGTAAAGAAAACAACAATTAGTACAATTTAGATGAAAACATCACTAGGATTATTTTATATAAAATGTTTGCCAATAGATCCCTTTCCCCTTAATCTTTAAACACTGAACCTTAAAATAAACTCCCCCTTAAATCTCATCCACTTTCACAGAATGGATTTCATAAAATGGGTCTTGATTCTGGCTTGACATTCTTTAAAAATCATGCAGCATTAGAGACTACTTGTATTTCACTCCTATTGGTGTTTCCGTGTGTCTCTACAGGCTCAGAGAAAAGCCAGGGTATGCGTGCTTTGGCCATCAGCTCCAACCGGCGTTACCTGGCAGTGTCGGAGTGTGGCGAGAAGGCCACCATCACAGTGTTCGACCTGCAGCATGAGCAGGGCAGAAAGAGGAAGGTTCTGACTGCAGGGGATGTGCCTGTTCAAGAGTTTGTGTGCATGGCGTTTTCCCCTGATTCCAAGTATCTCATTGGCCAGACAGGCGGTCCGGAGTGGATGTTGATCTTCTGGCTTTGGGAAAAGCAGAAAGTTCTGGCTTCCGTGAAGACCAGCAACGCAAATAACCCGATCACCCAGGTGAGTCATTCCCACTGTAGCAGAGCAGCCTCCATCTGATACTAACACAATATCAAACCATATTATTGTGGCGTTTCCCTCAGGTCAGCTTCAACCCTTACAACAACATGCAGCTGTGTGTGAGTGGGACTGGTGTGTTCAAGCTGTTCCGCTACTCAGAGGGAGCCCTGAAGCAGAGCAGCTTCCCAAAGGTGGAGAGCATCAACTTTCTGTGTCACACGTGGATGACAGCGGAGCGGGTGATCGCTGGGACGGACACGGGCAGGCTGCTGGTGTTTGAGTCTGGTGACCTGCGAAGAGAGATCAACACATCATCCAAGGGTGTGCAGGAGCAGCCTGACAGGTCACGAGCTGGTCCACTTTAACACAGTGTCAACATCTGGTCATCCACACATTATTTTATCATTGGTCACATACACTGCAGGGTTATTTGTGTTAAGGTTTCCAGAGTCCGAATTTGTTGTTATGTAACTGATGTAACCATGAGCAAATGAAATGATCCTTCTACCAACCAATGGTATAATAGAGTCATGATTCTGATGATATACAACCCAACATTAGTAACTCATTGCCAACTCAGGAGATACAGAAGGCCGTCGACTCACCAACAGGTTGGTGGTTTGACCCCCGGCTCCTCCATTCCATGTGCAGCAGTGTCCTTGAGCAAGACGCTGAACCCGAAATTTCCCCCTAACAACTACAGTGTGTGAGTGATGTGTGATGGAGAAAGTTCTCCACACAGAATGCATGTATCACTGTGTTTGTGAACGGGTGAATGACAAATCTGAAGTGCAAAGTGCCTTCAGTGGCAGTCAAGACTAGAAAAGAGCAATATAAACACAGACTATCTACTATTCTCATGGACTCTAGCTTTCTGACCTGGAATGATTCATCAATTCTGAAGTTTAGACGATATGTAACAAATCTATTCATACATTATATTTACATTTACGTTATAATTGTATTTTAAATCAATCTGACACCAGCCAATCACTGTGGTGCTGCTTACCATTGGACAGGAATCTGCTGTGTCTGTGTAGATGATGATTACTTTTGAGAAAAATTTACTTCAAATTGCTAATAATAACTTTCAGATTCCCTCTTATTCCACTTCTGCCAACAAGTTATCTTATTTCTCATTGTTAGCTATAAGCACAATGAGCTTCTGTGTTGGACTGGCTGCCATGTCTCTTCATTTCCATTATCACACATGTAGTTAATCTCGACTCAATCCCACCAACACCGCCCTGCTGCTGTAAATACTCACCAGAGCACAAAATTAGTGTTAATGCCCAGCTGCAAATTGTCCCCAGCATCGTGAGGTTAGAGCACCAGAAAATAAATCCACCAATAATTTCACTTGCAATATTCCTTGCAACAAAGTGTTTGTTTAAATCTGCAGAGACCAGCTGTTAAGGGAAATGTAGAAGCTGCCTCTGATACATTTTATTCAAATTGTGCAGGCAAGTGGGGACAAGGATGATCAGAGATACTGACGTAGATGAAACCTCGACGGTTTCTCGCATCACAGCCATCTTGTCCTATTCCAAGGGCTTTGTGTGCTCCATGGGTCCAGGCACTGTTTGTCTCTTTGAAAAGACAGACGACGACAGCTACAGGAAGAGCAGGGGGATAAAGGTAAGGGTTTATTCTCAGAGGCCCCAGTGACTCTGTAAGCTTAGTGTATGTCTCTAAGCTATAGTGTTTGTGTTGGCTTTTCTTCAGATTCTGCCAGACCCACACAGCAATGAGATGACCCAGGCTGACTGTCAGGAGATTGACACCATGTGCATCAGCCCAGCAGAGGAGACCCTGGCCATCAGCACAGACCAAGGACAGCTGTACAGCGTCAGCCTGTCCTCTGTGGACATCCACAAGGTAGCACTGTCACCTCCACCAGCTTCACCGCTGACTCTAGCGCTGCATTGATAAAAATGGCAATTGGATCTTCTTTACATGGTGCTTCTCTATTCATATCGACTTCCAGCAACATTTACACAATCACAACGTCCTACTCTTACCTCCTCTACCCACATTATCAGCCAATCACTAAAGTATTTTTTAACTCCGGTGGTTTCAGTTGTTTTTTACACTTCCTGTAGTTTTTCTTAAAAACTTTTAGTAAACTCACTTGTGTCCTAATATCAGTGTGTTTCTTCATCCCTTTCCATTTATTCTACTGTCGACTCCAGCTGACTTTCTTTGCCAACATTCCGTTCATTTGTTAATAGGAGAGACCCTGAGATGTTAACTCTATCTAACTTTGTCCTTTTAGGATGAAAGGGTGCATTTTGAGTTCCTGTCTCAGTCCTTCCACTCAAAGTCCATCACTGGTTTATCCGTCTGCCTGCGGAAGCCCCTCGCAGCCACCAGCTCTCTGGACCGCTCTGTCCGCATCTGGAACTACGAGACAAAGTAAAGAGACAAAATCACATCCAAGCACTTTGTTATTGTGTCTGTGTCAATAGTTTATCTAATTTCTCCATTGTGGGTTACTGTATTTTGCATCGATGTGTGGATGAGTCCAAACAATCAAACACTGCTGATGGAAAAAGTCAAGTCCTGTGTTCAGTGAAATTGATCCTGGTTTTTGCAGCGTTCGCCAAATTATATTCAAGACCTTCTAGGCCCTTCTAAATACAATTCAATTCCTTTATTCAAAGGGGTACTGTTCAAAGAATTGTTGTTATTAATTACATGTACCTATATTTCTATCTTATATGGTCAGTACATCATATAAGGCAGCAGACAAGTAATGGACAGCTTAACCATTAAAGTAAATAATAAAGAAGAATAAAGAAAAAATAATTTGTTCATTTTTAGTTTTTGCTAAAATCGACAGTCTCCTGACAGTCCAGTTATGGTTGGGTCCGAAAAATATTCACGTCAAGATCTTTTGAATTAAATTAAACTGTAGATGACTGAATTTCAGTACACAGAACCCATGTGATAGCAGACTCCGCTCCTCAGTATGACGGAGTTGAGACATGCTTCACTGCTGCTGTCTGTGAATTGTCTGTAGAGCGTTGGAGCTGTACAAGGAGTTCCAGGAGGAGGCGTACAGCGTGGCTCTGCACCCCACTGGCCTCTTCATCCTGGTGGGCTTCTCAGACAAACTCAGGCTCATGAACCTGGTTATCGATGACATCCGCACCTTCAAGGAGTTCACTGTGCGCAGCTGCAGAGAGGTGGGGTGTGTGTGTGTGTGTATGTGTGTTTGTGCAGGGTGAATCTGAAGTATCTTTTGGTGCAGCTACACAATGCCCTCTGAAGCTCTGACTGTCCCTCTCCCCTCCTCCCTCCACTCCTCAGTGCGCTTTCAGCCATGGTGGCCACATGTTTGCAGCGGTCAATGGAAATGTCATTCACATCTACTCCGTCACCTCTTTTGAGAATATCCTAAATCTGAAGGGTCACAATGGGAAGGTGAGTCAGGCGTGAGGATGTATTCCACAGCGGACTCATGGTCATATTTCAAATGGACATCTTTTGATTTTCTTTTGACATCTTTAGATCCGTGGCATTGAATGGAGCCTGGACGACAGCCGGCTGGTGTCATGTGGGATTGATGGTGCGGTGTATGAGTGGAACACACAAAGTGGCAAGCGCGAATCCGAGAGCGTCCTCAAGTCCTGCAGCTACACAGATGTGGCCTTCTCCTCAGACTGTAAGAGCATTCTGGCTGTGGGAAGCGACCTCATGCTGAAGGAGATCCAAGATTGTCAAGTAGGAACAGCACACCAATCTGTCTCACACTGAGTTTCCATAAATGATAGTGAGTGGAATAGTGCAGTTAGTGGAATACATTGTTCATTTACTTGGCCAGTGCCTGTTCGAAACCTACCAGTTTGGAATGGGCTATTTTCTTGTCAGATGAGAGCAGTGAGAAATAACTAAATTATTCAAGTTGTGGCCTGAGGGCTAAACATTGACCTGAAAGTTTATGGTCATTTTCTATAGATTTTGTCATTACACATAATCATCAGCCATAAAAAAAATATACTCTGTATGCCTGTGTGTGTCTGTAATGCCACAACATCACATATTAAATGCAGATATCACAATCCAAATGATTCAGGTCATATGACGCAGGAAGGAACAAGGATTATATTTCATTACTCCTTCAGTTAATTCAAATGGTTTCAAACATTTAAAGGGCATTGGGCTTCTTCTTGAAATAGCATATCCAACCAACAAGATGATTATTTTCAAATTCTCTGCACTAAATATGAAATATGAAATCAAGAAAAGTTGTGTGACAGTGAAGCTTTTATTATAAATGTGCAGGATGATAATCTCTTGGCTCCACAGGTGCTGAGGGAGGTTCCTGCTGATGAGGTGGCTCACACGGCCATCGCAGTCTCTCACTCTGGTCGGGTGGTCTTCACCGGAGCCGCCAGTGGAACCATCAGGGCCATTAAATACCCATTACCCATCCAGAAGGACTGGATCATGTACCAGGCTCACTGTGGTCCAGTTACCAAGGTGGGTCTAAATGCTTGGCGTGCACATACGATACCGACAAAATCCATCACCACTGAACCTGATTTGAACAATGGGATGTTTTCAGAGACGGAAATGTCAATGTCTCTGTCATGTCAACACCACATAACTCAGAAAGACAGTCCACTCACCTTGTGCGTCCTCAGATGGTGATCACCTACGATGATCAGTTCCTGCTGACAGCGTCTGAAGACGGCTGTCTGTCGATGTGGAAGATCATTGATAAGGAGGGCCGAGGACTGAAGAGCAACAGGCAGATCGTCCACACCGAAGAGATTCTTGTCACCAAGTCAGACCTGGAGGAAAAGGTCTGTGTGTGTGATGGCATCTGGTCATTTTGCCAGGACTGCATCCTCCTTTACTTCCTAATACTAGCTGCAGTGTCTGGAAGTGTTATTATGTCAGTAGGATAATATGCTGGTTTAGTATTTTAAACAAAACATTTTAATTTATTTTCCCAGATTTGTGTCAACATCCTAAAAATGATCTTGTGTGTGTTTTATAAATATATACTGTAATGTACAGGATAATGTTTTTTTTTAAACAGCTCAATGTATGACTGAGAAACAGATAATATTCATATGTGATAATACTGTACAGTGACAATGACACAATCATCCACTTCTGTGTTGGCATCTGTCCGTGTTGCAGACGCAGAATATGCTGGAGCTGAAGATGCGTCTGGAGGAGCTGCAGATGGAGAACGAGTACCAGCTCCGCCTGAAGGACATGAACTACAACGAGAAGATGAAGGAGATTTCAGACAAGTTTACGCAGCAAATAAAATCTCTGCAAACTGCACAACAGGTCTGCTGGACATGTACCGCACAGATCCATATCATACGTTACCCAGTCTGCGTGAATCTTTCTTTATACGTCACAATTCAAGGTCAAAATGACACTCAACAACCATTCCTTGTATGTAATTACTAATGACTTATTTAGATGCCTATTTAAGCACCTTTGTTTATAGAATGACTTCAGGCCTTTATTATCTTGTCATTATATACTGTCCCTATAGACCATGAAGACAGAGATGGAAAAAAATGATTGTGAGCACCAGGAGAGCTCTGCAGAGGTCAGAGTGAAACATTCCAGAGAACTCAAGGATCTGGGTAAGAATCAGTGATCAGTGTCAGTGTCAGTGATCAGTGATCAGTGTCAGCACGATCCAGTCATAGCGTTTCCTTCTTTTTACAAGGTTCACTTTGTCTGTCTGTCTTTGATACACAGAGACATCCTACAGCCAGAAGCTGATTGTGGAGCATGAGAAGCACCAGGATCTTCAGCATCAGTATCAGAGAATGAAGGAGGACTTTGAGATACAGCGGAAGTCTGCAGAGGAGCATAACATCCAAGCCCTGGAGGAGCTGACACAGTCATACGAGGCCAAGCTGCAGGAGAAGACTCAGCAACTGGCTCAGGTCAGGAGGAGAAGGAAGAAGTGGCAGAGCGTTGGTGGAGTCAGAACTTGTCCAGGGCTCTTTGATCTTGTCATTCTTTTATGTTTCTGCAGTATCAGGAGGAGGCAGAGCAGGAGATCTGTGGGTTTAAAGAGATCATAAAGCAGGTAGAGGAGGACGAGGAGAGGAAGATCCACGACATCCAAATCAAGTATGAGAAGAAGCTGCACACAGTAAAAGAGACCAACACAAATCTGAAGGGAGAAACTGGCATCATGGCTCAAAAGGTGACTAAATGTCTTTTGATCATCATGGTTTTGCTTTTCAATTAGTACGTTTTTTTGAGCACATATTTGTGCTCATCTGTTGCTGTGTGTTTGCCTCTCGCTCAGTCTCACAGTCTCCAGAGGCAGATTGAGGACAGGGGCACTGACATTAACAAGTTGAAGCAGGAGCGTCAGCGACTGCTTGGTTTGATCCGCTCTCTGGAGAGTGACATCGAGGACCTGAAGAGACAGATCGCTGGACACGAAAAGACCAACCAGGACAAGGTGTTTTTTTTCTAACTTACACAGACTTATATCTTGCTGTACTCTAAACTTTCCATTCATACTTCCCTAGTTTAAACCCTGATTGTGAATGTACAGGTTTATTACAACTAACAACAAGACTAGAGTGGCACTCGAATGTATCAACTCACATTTGATACCTGCAAGTCACAGGGCGGCTGTGGCTGAGGGGTAGAGTGGTTGTCCTCCAACCTGAAGGTTGGCAGTTCGATCACCAGTTCGATCACCAGTCTTCTCCATCTGAATGCCTGTCCTTGGGAAAGATGCTGAACCCCGAATTTCCCCTCATAGAACAATAAAGTGCTCTTAATAGATCACTGTATGAATGTTTGTGTGAATGTAAATCTGTACTGTTAAGAGCTTTGAGTGGTCATCAAGACTAGTAAAGCGCTATATAAATACAAAACCATTTAAACTCCCTAGATCCGGATTTTTGTTTCGATCCGCATAAAATTTCAGACGCACTTAATATCAGCCCCCATAATAGGCCTGGTATTTTTCATCAAGATCACAGAGTTATTCTCCATGAAATCAAGAAAATGGTGAAAAATCCTACCAATATTTAGTTGATTCTTTCCTGATCCATACAATATCCTTCCACCAAATTTCATGTTAATCTGTCCAGGGATTATTGTTTAATCTTTTTTACAAACAATCAAATAAATGGACAGGGGTGTAAACACAACCCCTCGGCGGAGTTTATAAGTTTAAGGAAGAAACATATCAGTTAGATGTGTGGTTATTTAGGTGTCTCCTAATAAGATATAATTGAATTGAAAGATGATGTAATATTGCACTTGCACATTACAACACATTTTATTATGATTGGCATGACACAGATAAAAAACTTAGACAAATTCTAAGAAGCAGGAGCAGAAAAACCAAAGAATGAACCATGTCGTTCTTCAGAACCCCTGGAAACTACACTTCCCACAATTCAACTTGGCTTCATCAATTTCTAGTCTAGACCAAGCTAATTATCAGGGTTATTCTCTCAGACTTGACAAAGCCAAGTCATTAGACATGTTACAGCCAATTTCATTGGCTCTGTAGTGCTTAATGCAGAAAGTGTTCCCCTCAAAGTTGTAGGGATTATTCTACTAAAAATAGAGAAAAGGAGAAAGGAAAGAAGTATATTCACAACTGAGAGTGTGTACTTCAACATTCATAGTATAAAATATCAGGTCTTGTTTAAACTCTCCTGAGGACGACATGTTTTCATCCACTGACATTTGCGTCAGATAAAAAAATAGCTACTTGTGTTTAAAACCCTCCACACATTCATGTTCACGCAGGATAAGACGATCTCCGGCTTGAAGAAGAAGAACCAGGAACTGGAGAAGTTGAGGTTTGTTCTCGATTTCCAGTTGAGCGAGTTGAAGAAGCAGACCGAGCCTCAACAAGACGAGATCAGTGAGAAGCAGGAGAGGATCCGTCAGGTGTGTGCGTCTGTCTCTGTGTGTGTGCATCTGTCTGTGTGTGTGTGTGTCTGAAAGAAGGCCGAGCCCTCTAGACTAGAGAAATACCATGTTGAATGAAACAGGAAAGAGAGCAGCTGTAACTGTGATAGTTTCAAGCTGTAGAAGCAGGTAAATGTATTAACTGTCTCTGCAGTGTTGACTGTGGTGTGTTGGTTCTGCTCTCTCACAGCTGCAGGAGGAGCTGCTACAAACTGACCAGAGCAACACTCAGCTGAAACTCACCGTCTCCGACCTGAGGCTCAAACTGAGGACCAGAGACAAGGAGATGCACAAGGAGATGCAGAAAGTCAGGACACACACTTCACACTCTGGCCTTACACTGCAGCAACGTTTCAGTTTTATTATTTGTTTTTAATCGACCAGGAAGTTATTGATGGGGCAGTGATTGTCTCCTTTCCGAAAAGCAGACGTGAGGCGGATGTTCATGTTGAAACTCTGAAAACTTTCTTTCTTAAAAACCACAATGGCAGTAGAGTGCATACTTCCGTCAACAGTGGCCTTGATTTCAATCAAGCTGCACCAAATTACATATTCATAGATTTCAGTTTCCCAAAAAGTGAAACTGCTTCATGGAAATCTGTTGTTTGGATAGGGTGAAAACATAACCACCTATGTGGAGGTATGAACAATTCAGCTATGATCATTGAAAGGATCATTTACGGCTTTAATATTTCTTCCTGTTCAGA
Organism: Pleuronectes platessa; assembly: GCF_947347685.1. Taxonomy (NCBI): domain Eukaryota; kingdom Metazoa; phylum Chordata; class Actinopteri; order Pleuronectiformes; family Pleuronectidae; genus Pleuronectes; species Pleuronectes platessa. The sequence continues at coordinate 26,967,659 of NC_070627.1, read as the reverse complement.
ATTTTTATTAAAGAACGAAATTCCCTTTTTTTGGGCTTCCACTGTCACTGTAACAAATGAAGAGGACATTGTAGGCAACAGACTGTAACTGTAGAGGAACTCTACCACACTCCTTAATCACACTTCTGAGGCCTTATACCAGCTTTACTTCTTGTTGGAATTAATTAATGTACAAATCAAGGAGTCTAAATTTTGTTTAAATGCCTGTATGGCAAGACAGACTTAAAAAAAATAAAACATTGTATTCAACAATATCTTGTTTTTTAGAATGAAACAGTTTAACATCTGATTTGTGTCCAGCTGAAAGATCTGGAGATACACCTGCAGCGGCTCATGTCAGACCTCCATAACTGTGTTGGCTTCATCCAAGACCCGAGGAAACTGAAGGAGAGCGTGCAGATGATCTACACTCGCTACGTACCGCAGACTGAAGGGGTGGGTACTTCATGCCGCAGCTCTCCTCTAGGGCTGGATGCAGGAATTTATTCTAGTAGAAACAATTCTTCTTCTACTCGTCGGCTCTACAGTCTCACATTCACTGTACGAATGGCAGGGAATAAGCAAACCATGTGCATTGTTTCCAAGGTGGAGAAAAGCGGCGTAGACCAAGATGTTCAGAGGGCGTTCGGTCGCCAGCGCGATCACCAGGAGAGGACCGTTAATAGTCTCAAGATGAGGGCTGCTAAATCTGCTGAGGAACATGAGGAAACCTACTTCAGGATCATGAAGGTGAGTAATGACACTGATGGTAGAATGTATTCACTGCAAAGATGATCCCTCTAGTTGCTTATTAAGGTTTTAAAAATCTTCTATCTACAGCATGGTGAAAGTAAAGGATCTAATCATGATGGTGCAGTGTTTTGTTGGATGAATGATTTTCTAACAGTAATTGTCGTCCCTGCAGGAGAATGTTTCTCTGATTACTGAAATCAATGATCTGCGTAAGGAGTTGTGTTTGGTGAGAACTCAGGTTGGAGATTACAAAGCTCAGCTGACCTCGTACAAGAGGTCCCACCAGTTACGTCCCAACTCAGGGGAAGGACCCAAAAAGGAGCCCACACATGAGGACGTCAGTTAACTGATCTTCCTCAACCACCTCCTCAATCTGCAGGAACCTCCACAGAGATGAATACTGAGGATTTCTGGAAGGATTTGAAAAGGGCTACAAGCTTGTTTTTTTTAAACATTAGTAATGAAGATATTTGTATTACAATTATGGTTGAACATTTCATATAAATTGAACATGTGCAGTCTCTAGTTCGAGATCAAATAAAATGTATTGTGTTTGTGGATCGTGCTGTGGATTCATTACATTTATCCAGATTCACTTTCATTACTACTCAACAGATCATTTGTGCTACAGACCACTGTCATGGATTTATAGCTATGGTTGATTTGTTTCAATGGGTATAACAATGTAAAGATATTTCGGTAAATGAAAAATATTTGACATTTACATTTTAACAGTAATTAAGACTTGTGAAAACTCTTCATCTTCCTTAAACATATACTGTATATTTAAAATTAGAATATGCGTTAGCTCTTTGATACTGGAATTTCCCCATGGGATGAATAAAGTATCTATTTATCTAATAATTTATTTAATTTGTGAATACAATTTTTATAAATTAATATAAATTAACACTCAATTGTATCAATATTTTTCTTCCATCAACCACTTTAGAAACAGTAGATTTTGCTTACACATTGAACACAAGAACCAGCAACTTTGGATTTGGGGTCTTTATTCTTTTGTTTTTTATGTGAAACATTTTAAATGTTACATCGTTTCACCTTAAAAGAAAGTTGGTTATGAGTGATAATATGTACAACACTTCAGATGAACAAACCCAAGACCACACTAGTGCAACAACGTCAACACAGGTCAAGTGTCTTGCAAATCTTCAATATAATACGTTTTAGGTTATATCTGGAATTCATTAGCTAATAAAAAGAAAAGATGACCGGGATTATATTATAACATTTAAATAATAACAGTCAAAAAGGCAACACAAAGTGGGCACAGAAAAAACCTGACATAGAAGAAGTAACACAGTAATAGAAATAATGAAAATGAAAAAGGAATCATCTAAAAGTTAGTAGAATTCTTGATGAAATCTTGTTTCAGGTCCACGATCTGCGTCTCGATTCTTTTGTGTAAATCATCCATTGACGCTGACAAGGCGTCATACAGAGCCTGGACAGAGAGAAAGGGAACATGTTAGCCTGACGCCATGACAGGAAGAAAGATGCACAGTGAAGCAAACTGTCGTCCTGAGTTTACCTGAGCTTTCTCCGTCTCTTTGCTGCACACGTCTCTCAGACTCTGGATCTTGGTCTTCAGCTGTAGCGTCTCTCTGCTGATCTCATGGATTTTGTCGGCCATATCCTCGCGCTTCTGATGGATTTGGTTACATTGCCTGGTGAACAGGTAGGTTTAGGTCATTTAATACTTTATTTAACAGAGCAGGGTTCTCAAATTGTTTTGATTTACTATCGTGTCAAAATTGTGTTACCCCAGAATGTCTTCAACGTGATTCTCCTTCATCTCTTTCTTCATCTGTCTCCGGATGTTCTGCTTGGACTCTTTGTCCAGCTTCATGCCCTGAGCTCTCTTCAACTGGGCCTCCTCCGCACACAGGTTCTTTATCTCCTTCTGCTTCTTCTCATACTGAGCAGTCAGCTCCTGGTACTGCACAAGCACACAGATGCAAGACAGAATCATGTCAACTGGAAACATGCATTCACACTGGATGAATTACACGGACAAATGCTTTAGATAAAGTTAACTCGTCAATGGAGTGGGGTGTGGTGAGTGAGCTGATACAGTAGCTAAGAAGCTGAAACTTCATCCAAAAGGAGAATTGGTGAAAGAGCCTTATTGCTGATGTGGAGCTGATGGAACAAAAAATGTCAAATTGTTGGTCTTGAAGATCCGCCATAGAGCAGATTGCAGATTACTGATACAAGAAATATTTAAACAAATAACTGAAGGAACCAGCAAAACAGTTTTTCTTACAGTCTTTACAAGCCATGGAACGGCCAAAAGTAAAGATCTGTTAGAGCAAGCTGTTGGCTAAAACCAGCTGTAAGTAGCATCATAATAATCATCATCATCATCATCACCACTACCATCAGATGACTTACCAAAGCAGCACTCTAAATGGCGTCATTTATTTCATATTTTTTGCCTAAATGTCCTCTACAGGAAGTAGCGATGCTACTGTGCGTACCCTTGAGCGACAGCTTGATGTGTCTGTTTGCGATGCGAGTCCTACTCTAGAGGAGGCCCGCAGGACGTTCAGGCTAGAAACTTGTAAATGACCTTGTTTCTAGTCCAATATGAATGTCGGGGCTTGCGGACCCTTGGATGACACCACGTATGGAGTCATGTGTTTTTTTCTGTCGTTTTCTTTACATTTGAAGAAGTGGTAACCATTTATTTCAATTGTATTGGATTTGGCTACAACACAGTTCAACCCTAAAACTCCAAAAGTGTTTTGAGGACTCAAACACTGAATAAATTAAACAGGACTGTTCCCCCAGTGAAGACCCGCCCCATTGCTGCTGTGACTCAGCATAGATAAGTGAATTTTCATTTTTCAGTGAACTATCCCTTTAATATTGGTGATATACTGCTAATACACAAACCTTACCTCTACAACATACATCTAATGGTCTGCCCAGAGGCTGGGGATTTTTTAACACCAAGAATCTCATTTAGAAGAATTTAATTCAGACCCTGTTGTTTTGTTTTTAACAAAGGTAAAAGTTCCTGAGTTTTTGCAGTAGATACAGGCACAATGTTGCTCTGAACTTTATCCAGAACATTGTGTTTGAATAGACTTATATATTTATTTCGATGCTGCAACAGGATACAAGTGACATTTTCTCCTCTATGATGTATTTGCTGATGGTGAAAGTTACTCATCCAGTGTTTTTTTGCAAAATTGGATATAAATACAGAACTCTTGTACACATACCATCTCCTGCCTCTGCTTGGCGTTGTTCATGCTGCTCTCCAGGTCCTGCAGCAGGTTGTACATCTGCTGGATCTCAGCCTCAGTGTGAGTCACATTCTGCACCATGTTCTGCAGCTCCACCGCTCGCTCATCCGCTTCCGTCTGAAATCATAACATCACACACTCATCACTCCCGGTTACACATGTCAGTCTGACCTCCTTTCAACACTGATCTCCCTGGTTTCTCTCTCACTTACGATGGAGTTCTTGATGCTCTTGACATTCTCCCTCATCCTCTCCATCTGAGTCCTCAGCTCCTCAGGAGACTCCACGATCTGAGACTTGAGTTTGCCGATGTCTTCTTTCAGGTTGCTGACGTCCACTTTCATATGGGCCTGTCTCACACACAGACACACACCTCTTTAATAGAAGGCCTGTGCTCTTACTGTATATCGGTAGATTTTTAGCTATCTCTCTGAGGATGTTTTGGGAAACCACCCCAAATTCATATTGGGAATTGTTTCATATTTAAGTCACAGTCACATACCAGTTTCTGAGACTTCTCTGCGATATTGGTTTTCCACTCAGCGATGCAGTCGTTTTTTACATTCTGAAAGAAAATTAGGTGATTTCACAACTCACACAGCAAAGGGCTATACTACTGAATATATATATATACACACACACACAACAGCTTTATTTATGTTACTTCAATTATGTATTTTTATGACTGTTTCATCATCACCTACCACTTCCTGGCATTCATGCATGGTGGTGGCCTGAAGTTCAGACACAGCGGCCGCCAGCTCGTCTGCCTCGGCCTGCTGCTCCGGCGGGATGGTGCTGAACAAGGAAAAAGTATTTCTTTACAAATCTCACTGCAAAATGAAATACGACTTTCATCCTTCATGTCGGTGTAGAAGACGTTCTCATATTAATAAATTATTGGGATAATGTTACCATATTTATCAATAAATAATCAGCAAGACTTAATCTGTAAAATAGTTTTTTCAAAATAAATAAAAAAATCACTTTGATTTGAATGTTTGACTAACAATCTTTTTTTCATGCTAAATGTCAAACATTTCCATGTTGCAGCTTCTCAGAGGTCAGAATTAGCTGTTTCTGTTTGTGCTCTCTGATGAATGAGTCGTTAAGTTGCCTTTAATTCAGGACATTGTAATAGACATTTTACACATTTTAGAGGAAATGTTTCATTAAGAAAATAATGAATAATAAATCTATAATAGAACTCACTTTCGGCAACATGTGTAATTATTTTCATTGTTACAAAATATCAACAAAAAAATCTACACTCTGCATGTTTAATCTATGAGTAAAACATGTCCAATGAGAGTTCAGGCTGGTGTCTAGAAATGTGCTTCTTTTATCCAGCCACTTTCAAAGTTCCCAAAACATCACATTGAAGGAAAATGTGAAACTGAACTGAACTGGAGCATCACATGCCAGTTAATGTTGAATTTTCTTAATTTTTCTTAATTAAGATTAATTGATTATCATCTGTAAAATAACAGTAGATTTTTGGAGTCATCAATAAATAAATAAAAATTAAAACATGATCAGAAGATAACAAATCCTCAACTATGTCCTATTGTCCTCCCTCTCTGAAGCTTATTGAGACCTTTTTGGCAACATCTTAACAAAGATAGTTTTATAGTCATATAGAAACTAAAGAACTAGGACTTACGTCAGCATCTCGATCTTTTTCTCTGCTTCTCGATTGCTTCTGATGCAAGTCTGCAGTCTGTCCATGTCTGCCCTCTGACAACAGAGAAATGAACTGTTACAACATGTGAAACTCTAGACACAAAGCAGGGTAATGGTTACTAACTTGTCAGTAGCAAAATAAAGAAGATTGTTGTCGAAAAAATGTCCTTATCAAGTTATATGGTGACTGAAGTGCCCATTAATTAAAAAAGATCAAGATTAAAACATGATTGCAGTCAACAGATCTATCTATTATATAGTCCTAACTCTGTATTAATCATTAATCACATCAGAACTATTTGCCAGGGTATTATCAATTAATGGAGTTTGATTTAATCTTGGTAAGTTACCCCAAACTGCTGATCAGTGGAATAGGGTGAGACTATTTACAAAACTGTGTTTTGCTTCAACAGTGTATATGTGTGGGAATCTTTAAACAGTTTACTCTTGAGATACTATTTCACTGGTGGTGGGTGTTAGCACTAGGCTAAAAGCTAGCCTTTGTTCCTGTTCTGACCAGTGTAACATACAAATTTGGCCTGCTTCTCCAAGACAAAGTCCATCCTCTGCTTCCTGAAGTGAAGGAAGTTCATGATTGCACTAAGAACTGTCAGAGTCTTCTGTTTCTCTGGAAAGGAACGGAAAGCCCATTGTCAGAGGACTGGTTACAAGTACATGTTCAGTAGCCAGTGTCATATGTGGGGATTTTGTTGGAATAAACTTCAGAAAGATGAAATTAGAAACATGTTCTTACTTGGGGCTAGAAGGTCATTCAAAGAAAAATCATACACCAGGCACATGGGCAGAAACTGCCTCCTAAAAAAGATTTACAGATTAAATTACAACACACTTTTAAAAACAGTGACACTGTATAATATGTGAAAGAATTTTTTGATTAGAAAAGGAGAGCTCAGATTTTTCTGAGTGGTTGTATTAATTGATGAATAATCAGCCATATAGAAAAGTAAGTAATTTAGCATATTGAGGACATGATCAATTGAGATTCATCGAGCATCAAATCGTTAACAGGTGAATAACAACCCACTACAAGCTGGTGCACACTGTTGACCTGTATATGCAGGAGATATGGTAAGAAAACTCACATGCGCAGGTAGACGCTCATGATAGCAGTTGCTCCCTCATGATAAACTGGATACTGAATGTTCTCCAGAAGTGGAACCTGTTGGGAAACAAAGACAAATCAAATGAAAAGCAAATGCAGATGTATGAGGTGATGAGACTGTGACATTCACTACATCATATCTTATACAAAGTGGTGAAAGTGACATTTATAATATGGGATTAGACGAGACTGCCACATGATCAATAAGGAGCGGCTCTTACCATGGAGTGACACTCGGGTCTGAAACGATACAGGAGATGCAGCACTCTCATGTACAGTGTTTGAACTGCCTCTGGCTGTAAGAGAGAATAGCAAATGTTATATTAATGGTCTAGAGATTATATGATCATATAAGACTGGTAACTGCAAACCAAACAGCATCTTCAACACAACAACCTTTAAGTGCAGCCACATAAATGTTCACAGTTGGTTAGACACCCAGTCTCAAAGGTGTGAACATAATGAAAGGACGTTTTTGGATCTTTTCCTCACATTTAATTTGAAACACATTGTTTTGAATAGTAGTTCCTGCTGTTTACACTGGTTGAGTAATGATCCCGTTTTAGCAAGATCCCAGTGTAAGGTATGAGGGACAAAATCCTGAGTTATTATTCTGTGGAAAAGCATTACTCTGAATTTAGGGGGCAGCTACCTAATATTTTCTTTTATCAGTTCATCTGCAGATTGCTCTCTCACTCTCAATTACATGTTTTGTTGATAAAATGTTGGACAGCCTGAGCCGATACGTCTAAAAGTAGAGAATTAGTATGCAGCTAGTTAAATAATATAATTCTTGTTTTTCATGCATTACAGTTTTATTGCTGTGTTCAGGTAGTATTGAGTTGGGTACATGTATGGTGAACTAAGAGTCACAAGCGTTGTGATTTACTGTAATACAGTGGCTCATATTATCCATGTTCACAGTTAATTTTTTAAAGTTTGAGATATATATATATATATATATATATATATATATACATATTCACAATTTGATGAAGCACAGTTAACTTTTTGAATCATAAATCATACATTTTCACTCCAAAATGGGATCTATTGCATTTTTTGTTTAAAATTGCATAATAAATAAACTAAAAACCTTTGTTCGTACATGCTATTCTTGCTATTCCTTACAGGCATTTAAACCTACAACACACAGTGTGGATAGTGAGTGATGTGAACCGTTCAGTTGTTTACTGCTGATGGCTCCTGGAGTGACAGCAGGAACACAAACCAGCGGCCGGACGTTACCTTGGGAGCAGGAGTCAGGTCGGCCTTCGTGAAGTGTTTCGCTTCTTGACCGGTGAGAACCTCTGTTCTGTAAAAATTCACTATCGCATCCGCCGTGTAGACGGGGAACGTGTTTTCAGCCATGTCCGCACCGTCGAACCCAAAAAATCAAAACACCCCGAAACTCTTTCGACCTCAACAGTCAAACAAAATTGGCGCCTTTAAAAGACTTCCTTGTTGATTGACGGCGCGTCTGATTGGTACATTTTTTCTTCTTCGTTTTTGAGTGACATACATTACTCGCCAGTGCCCCCTGTCGTGCGAGCACTGCAAGCGATAGTACTTCCCCAAATGAGAGAAAATGTATAATCAGAGTATTAACATTTATAATCCTAAAAACTACTTCGGGTGACTTTGGCCGAGGGGTAGAGCGGTCCACCTCCAAACTGTAGGTCGGCAGCTCGATCCCCAGTCTGACCCATCTATCTGCATGCCGAAGTGTGCAAGATGCTTAACCCTGAATGGCCCCCCATAGAATAACACATTTCTGCGAATAGATGCACTGTATGAATGTGTGTGGGTGAATGTAAAACTGTACTGTAAAGCACTTTGAGTGGTCATAAAGACTAGAAAAGCGCTATATAAATACAAAAACATTTACCAAACCATTTACTTTATGTATATGTAGGTAAGAACGAGCAAAATACATATATACAGAATACAAATACATATATGCATGAACGAAATGCAAATGCATATCTATTTTGGTCTTTTATCTCTAAAAGTATTTTTATCTTAACTATTCAACTACTTCCTTCTGTATTGCAACCATTTGTTTTCTCGTTTTGCATTCGTTTGTACTTTATGTTGAAAAGGGCTCTATGGATAAAGTTATTATTACACCCATTTTATTTATTTGTACATAGGATGAAATCAGTCAAGTAAAGTTCCTCCTGGTCAATTTTGTTAAAAAATTATTATTAAACACATTTCCCTTTTTTTTTTAAATAATAGAGTTTATGGATGTTACAGAAACAGACAGATGCTTCAAATAAAAACCTCTCCCCTGCAGTTCCACAGGTTTTCATATTATTTAATGCATATCTGATTTTGTGAAATTAAACATTATTTAGTCGGAGGTGTCAACCTCCCCTGTATATTATTATAAACCAAAAAACTAGTCTGCAGTTCCCACTCCAGAGCAGTAGAAGGCGCTAATTTGTCACCGCCGGTCCTAATTATGCACGTGACACGACACGTACTGGAGGCGAAGCCCATCGCCTTGGACGCTTGATGTTTGTGGCAAGAAATATGTGTTTCACTTTAAAGTAAACAGAAAACCGGGTGTGCGATGACTTAGTGGCGAGCTGAAGCTTCTGCATCTGAGTGATAATGGCGGTGAACTGGGCCGACAGGGTCTCCGCTTTCTCCCGCAGCCCCTCTCACTTCCTCTCGGGGACAACAGCTGAAGCTTTCCTGGCTGAGCTGCTCCGAGAGCTCCGAGATGACAGAGCAGGTTATAATGTGAAGGTAAAATACATTTTAATACAATTCACAACTCTGGAGAACCATGATTCACATTAAATGTCTTGTTTTATTCTACGACACAAGCCAATACTGCCAGAAGTTTGGCCCATTACGTTCTAAACACAATCATGAGCAAATGGTGTTGTTTAGTCATTTAAAATGAATAAATGTCAATAATCCGCAGGTTCCAGCTTCTCATGTGTTTGGATTGTTTGCCTCGTCGTCTTCATTTATAGTAAAATGAACCTCTTTGGGTTTAGTCCATTGAAGTTGTCAGCTTCATGGGCTTTGGGGAAGTAAAGGGACATTTTCAGATGCCTCTCTCAGGACGGACAGAAGTGCAGTATATGTCAGTATAAGCAGCAACCACAATTGAAATGACAGTGGTGTTGCCAGTAATGGTATCATATATGAGTTGGCAAATTGTCTATCTCAGCAATGTCTTAATCATAATGCACAATCTCCAATTATGGTTCAGCCCCGATCCCGGATCTGCCAACGATAAAGCACATGGACTCTGGGGAAGAAGTCAAGTCAGTCACATGTATAGATGAGACATTAATGTGATGAGAAGACAAGCTCATTGTGTCATGTGTCCCCTGACATTCTAGTGTCTACTTGTTTCACTCTTTAATTCTCATCTTTGACCTCCTCCTCAGGTCCTCCTGTTGTCTCCACTATGTGAGCACCCGACTCTGCTGTGTCCCTCAGACTCTGTGGGTGAGGAGACAGCCTTGGAGCTCATGTCGGTGTTCGCCCAGTGCCCCCCCAAATCCGTCCAGTTCCGTTGTCATCTCCTGCTGGCCCTCACCTCTGTGCTCGTGTGCACCTCCTGTGTGAGCAGCCGTTCCCCTGTATCTCAAGATTTCCTGGACCTGCTCCTCCAGTTGTCCCAGGACCCCGGTGACCTACATGGCGACGGCGCTCTTCATTCCCTCCGAGCCACAGCTTGCGACTGTTTGCGGGAGCTAGAGGCTTGTTCTCCCGGTTATCTCTCCCAGCACATTGAGCTCCTGGGCGGGCTCAGGCAGAGAGAAACCTCCAGGTTCCACCAGGCTTACACAGGACTTCACACTCTGGTCCTGAGGAATGCTGTGTATCAGCTCACTCAGGAAACTGGAGCTGGTGCTGAGCAACTCAAAGTTCTTCTGGGAGGGAACACATCAGTTGCATGGGAAGCGGATCAGGACTCAGGCCGGACAAATAACACAGACTCCGGCGTACTGTTCTCTCTCATCCTGGGGCCCATGGGTTCAGTGCCCACCCTCCAGACTGGGCTTGACTGCAAGGAGTTGCGTTCAATCCTGTCTTCCCTCCTGGAGGAGTCCTACCTCCTCACCCCTTTGTGTCAGGCTGCGCTGCTTCATAGACTGACAGAGCTGGTTGCCATGGTCCCTGGGGTCCCTCCAGCCATATTCAGGGCTCAGCTGCTGCGACTGCTGGGCACGAGCAAGGTTTGTGTCAATGGAATGAAATGACAAAGACTTCACAGTTTTGTTTCTATTTAAATCTTGGTGTATTAAGTAAATTAAGCTGTTTTTGGACATGAACTCCAGAGGATGTCCTCACAATTGGGTCTGGACTTTCTCCAGAGTTTCCCTTTCACACATGAACAACACAGCAGGAGATTCTCCATTCAGGGCGAACACAACATCAGAAATCTCTGGAGCGTTCAGATGAGGGGTGGCACAGCAGGCAGAGGCTGGATGTAACGTATTAATTCCCCTGCAGAGATCACATGTTTTTGTTTACAGCACATCAACACTGACGTCAGCTATCTTGCTATCTTTGAGTCTTCTATGTGTGCAGCTCTGCATTTTCATCCTGAGGCCTGGACTACGAAACAAGATTTGTGGTTATCAGGGAAACTTCAGATTTACTTGAGGGTCTTCAGTCCTAGGAAGATTTTAAATATTTTATCGTAGTAGGTTTATCCTATAAAAACACAAATGTATTTGGAATGGAGGATGGATAGTTTACAGATTTACCTTGTGACAGCTGCCATGCCTCCCTCCTCCCTCTCTCTCTCTCTCACTCACAAGAGTGAGTGACTGTGGGAAGTTCACCAGGATATCCAAAAGATGTCCTGGGTATGTTCAAATCAATTCGTAGTACAGGCCCCTGGTGCATCTGTATTGTTATAGTTTTTTTTCAGCTTTGCGTCTGTGGTGTGTTAGAAACGTCATCAACATGCCCACTCGCCCTCAGTGAATCCTCCAGAGGATATCTTGCTCACAGCTGTCAGCTCACTCAGACATTTTGCAGAGTTTTTACTCAGGGGCTTGCAGGAGAAACTCTGCATCCAGTCCTTCTGGAGAATTGAGTTCAGTGCATGTATGAAAGCAGCTATATGAAAATTAAAAAACATTCAAAATGTGCCAGTAAATGTTTTGGAAATCTAAGTCCAGACCAGTTCTGAACTGTTAATTTCTAACTGTTGAGTTATTGTTTTATGGCCCTTTGGAGTGAGAACTTTGCTGTACTGACGACTCAAAGTAAATCTTTGCTCTTCCAGGTTTGTCTCCTCCACACCACCCTGCTGATGAAGTGTGCGTTCACAGACAGCCTGTTCAGCGCCGAGGACGAAGCGTTCATCCTCAAGCGGCTGGTCGTGCTCTCCCAGCACCCACTGCTTAGTACGCCTGAGAAGCTCTTCTACATGGACTGCATCCTGCACTTTCCTGAGAACCGTCCAATCAGCTGCAGCGACAGAGACGAGACGCTACCTGTGCTGCTGACTCCCCGGCTGGCCTCGGCTCTCATGCCCACTGTGTTCAACGACAGTGCAACCATGCTGGCCCGCCTCAACCTGCTGTCCCTGGTCTACCTGGAGGAGGGAGAGGAAGGGGAGGGCGGAGAGGGCAGGGGGGTGGCCAACCTCTACGACCACCTCATGTCACTGCTACACATTGTGGACAGCGGAGGCAGCAGAGAGATTGTAGTCACCTTCTTCAGGGCCGCCTTCCTCTTCCTTTTGTACTTCTACCACATGGAGCGCTACTCGAGCAGCCTGGTTGAGAAGCTGTGTGAGCTCTACCTCCGCCACACCCAGCTCGCCCCGCACCTCATCAGCCTGGCCGACCACACACAGGACAGTCTGTCTGAGTCGGACTGGGCTGAGGAGCTCTTGAAAGCACTGCAGCGAGTCATCACTGAGGCCCCGCTGGCCAAGCTCAACTTACAGGACCTCCGCTGTCACCTCAAGATGCTTGCACGAGTGGCGGAAGAAGGAAAAATCCCCCAGTGCAGCACCCTCAGGTTTCTGTCCAGCATCATCGCTCCATTGCCCTCCTCGCTGTGCGTAAGTGGCGACTGGCGTCTGGGGACCAGCGTGCTGGGAGTTTGCCGCCGGCTGCTCGTCCACCCGAGCCTGGACTCGCTGCTCGTCCCTCTGGCCGACATCCTGCAGGATCTCACCTGCTGCTATGGAGACACAGACATTCAGGACCATGCCCGTCTTTACTATGCCCTCCTCACCACGCTGTCCCGGGAGAAGCTGACAGGGGTGTTGGCGCAGGGTGCGACCGAGGGAGGGCGGCAGATCAAGAAGCGATCAATGTCGAGCATCGTGGCTGAGAGCGAGGGGCTGAGAAGCGCGCTTACCATTCACCAGACGAAGAAAGTAATATTCAGTGTGGTTGAGGTGAATTCTGAGACACGACAAGAAACACAAACAGAGAAAGAAGGTGACTTAAGCCATGGTGAGACAGACGAATGCCCAGGTGAGGGAAAGGCAGCACTGGAAGCCTACAGACGTCAGTTCACTGACCCTGACTTTGCCTCAGAAATAACCTTGAGCTACCAACTGGCTCACACTCTGCCTTATGACCCTCGCTTTGATCAGGTCTTCAGCATTCGCCTGCACTTCAACCTCACAGATGAGCACTATGAAGAACTGAGCGACATCAGTGTCCCTTGCCTCTTCAGAGAGAGGTCGTCACCAATGGTGAAGCTGAGGCTGAAGCCTCTGCACCCCTACCCCACCACCCTTCAAGCCAGCGCCATCTTTACCACACAGGACGGGCTCTCGTGGCACACCATCCTGCCTGACATCCATGTGGCGTTCCAGCAGGTCTTCACGCCCCTGCCTGCTCCCTCTGCCTGGGGTCGTGGCGGCAAACTTGACCTGTTTGAGGGATTATGGGATGAGTTGTGCTCCGAGGGCGGGGACTGTGCTACCAGTCTGTTCTGCTGTCAGCTAAAGGAGGGAGCTCTGATGTCCTTGGTGGAGAAACACTTCCTCCACTACCTTATTTCTGACTGGTCCCATAAAGAAGAGTGTAAAGTGCTTTTCTTCCTCCCCCCACAGTCTCATGTGTTGCTGAAAATCACCACAGAGGAAGACGCCGTGCACTTCGACATAGCCACAGATAACTGGCAGCTTCTGCCACACATAACTTCTTATCTACTGACAATCACATCCTCACAGGACGACACTCACAGCTGACTGTGATGCGTCTTTTAATTCAAAACTTAATGAGCTTTTAACAAAATCCTTTAGTGTTTGTCAGCACTTTAATAATTTCAATTGTACTAACCGAAGACAGATGATTTCAAATAAAGTTATTGCACTTTTGTTTTCTTGACCTAAGATGATTTTATTCACTGAATGAAGTCCCAACTGTTGACATCTTATTGGCAACATCTACAAAATGAATAATTTATTTTGAGTTGCACATGGTAATAATGAGAAATGGATCAACAAAGATGAACCCCACCCCTATGAGATAAGGCTCTGAAATGTATGATGCCGGTTTTATAAGTAAAAAAAAAAAAAGGAAGGTGTGGATCCACATTTACATAGAATCCATTTACACACTCACATGTACACGTTTTATTTTGGTGAGGAGCAGAGTGTAAGCTCAACTTTGTTTCCAAAAAAGAGCCCATGCACAGCTTTGCCATCACAGCCCTGTATGATACTGAGGTTGTGGCTGTATACAAACAAAACGTGTAGTAGTGCATATCCGTGTTCACTTAAGGCAGTCCATGAAAGTCACTGAAACACTGTCCAACTTTTTGATATCATTGATTCCAGTCCACACCTGGATTTATAAGATTTAAAAGTAGAATAAGTCTCAAGTGTGTGTTCTTGATCAGTCCCTTGTTCAGTCCAGCTTCAGCAGTGCTTTACTCAGAAAGGCCTTTGAAGTTGGGTTCTGTGCATGGTGGTAGAGCGGTCTGCTGGCTGATGAGCTTGTTCATGATGGCAATCTCTGCATCCCTCTTCTCCACTTGGTCCACAGGGGTCCAGGACATGTCATGTTGGAGTTTGAACGCACTGACAAATGAGTGAGGGCAACTCGGGCCCCATTCCTTCAGAGGAGCAAACAAAGGAGGTGATATTAGGATGAGATTTGACATTTCCACTACTGTCACCATTCCTTCAATAAATCCTGTCATTACCAGTTTAAACACCCGGGGGCTTCCACAAAGTCTTAAGTCTCTTTCTGACCTACGCTGTTACATGTTCATGACATAAGTTCTATCTATCTATGCACACAAATAAAATAAAAATAAAAAATCCCCCACAGAAGCAGTAACACCCTTTCTCTGTTATGTACCTCTATGACATAATCTCTCCCTCCCCCATATCAGTTACAACCGTCCACATTCAATTCAGTGTAGCTGTTCTGTAACTGGCCAAATTCAACCCAAGCAGCCTGTGTCTTGGCCGCCTGCTCACTATCAGCTGCCTCCCGTGTTAAATGACCTTTGAACACCAAACCCCCCAAACATGTATTAGGTGACAGGGTCTGTGCTGACATTTTGTAACTCCGGTCCACACAGGGTGACACAACATCTAAGAAGGGTTAACAACCTGGTATTAGTATGTATCTTTACAATGCAGACCTTAGGGGAGATGATGGAGAAGTACTTCTGTCCAGATGGCCGCTCATAGAGGTAGTACATGGTGCCCGGCTTCTTCACTATGTTACAGGCAGCGTGGTGGAGGTCAGCATCTCTTTTAGCCTCTTCCAAGACCTAGAAATAAAAAGAAAAACATATCTGCTTTTATAATAGCTGTCACACTTAAAAAATAATACTACCACTTTGTTCAAATGTGCTGTAACTACATAGATCTGAGTAAATTTCCCTCATTATGGTCACATGAGCTCATGTGGGATCTGGTGTTCTTTGACTGATCAGATCTACAAAAATCTATATAAAAATCATTGAATTTTAACCAGTGTGTGCATTTTGACATGATCAGCTGCAAAATATCTAATGTAGAATTTCAAAAAACAAGACTGAAAGCAGGATTTGTCCACTGTTCTAACGCACTTACCTTTCTCGCCTGCTCCTGTAGGTATCTGATCTGGTCAGCGATGACTGTCAGCTTATTGGAGGCGTTGGCTTTAATGAAATCGTCTCCCTAACAAACACAGTTAAATATTGTCACAATATATATGCACATTCATAGTCTGGATCCAAATTCAACCTAAAAACCTCAGTCCTCACCCTTTGTACTTGTGTTGCCAGGGCCACCAGGTCCATGGGGTCTCCCACTCTGTTGGTCTGGTAGGAGCTGACCAGTTCCAGGCCGCCGGGGGCGCTGCTGCTCTCAACCAGAGCCACTGCAAAAACACACACAGTTACATCACACTAACATGTAACTAGAAGGAGCATGCTAACTGCTGATACCAATGTATCTGATATAATATAATACAATCTAATCTCTCTCTGCCACTGGTGCTAACACTTATTTTACATTCTGCAGTATAACAACAGCTTCAGTCTCCATGTTTCATTTATGACACAGTAGTACAACACATGTTTTTACATTCTTGTACACATTAAGCTCTTCACTAGAATTAGACGAGCTCTCGCCTCCGTGGAAATGAATTGATTTCATGTCAAAAGCATCAGTTGTTCAGTTTATTCTGTTTCCTAATTCTTAGACCACATTGGACTCCAGTGTTCAGGTCTGTCACACACACACAGCTGCTGCTTTCAATTCGGTACCTGCGGGAGTGCTGTTGGGAGTTTTGAGGCTGACCGTCCTGTCCATGGTTTCTTCTCCCACTTCTTCTTCTCAATTGGTTTCTGAGCTGTTGTTCACTCTGGCCACAGCAGCTGCTTTTGTAACCAGCTAATGTTTGACCATACCGGAGGATGCACGGGGTCCGAAATCTCCCCCATTTAGCCACACGGGCAGTGGCGCTAGTGCCTGTGTAAAGACTTTTAATTAAACTACGTTTTTACTGATTATATGAGCTAACCATTTTTTTTGACCTTTTTTTTTTTTTTTTTTGTTAAAGTAACTTATGTAAAATTGTAGACGTTCTGATGATGAATTTTATCATTACGACAACTTGGGATTTATTTCAGGCACGCCACGCGAAGCCCCGTCCTGCCTCAGAACATTTACACAGACAAGATGTGCCACTGCTGAGAAAACCGCTCCCCAACGAACATATTTTACCCATGATCCTTTGCAGGTGTATTTACATCACACGTGTGGTTTATTATATAATATGAATTACACATATTTAGTTTGAAAGAGTAGTATAAAGTGGTTTCCTTATCACTTATCACAAGTATTTCTGAAAATATTTGTAGTAACATTTATTATTTATATTTTCTCACCGCGAAGAAACGTATACAACATGCCAACGTATTAAAGGTGCAGTGTGTACGATTTAGGTGAAAGGGGTCTGTTAGCAGAAATTGATTATAAGACAATCCTAGTGTGTTTTATCAAAATTGCAAAAAAAATGTTTACCCTAGAATTGACCCTTTGCATATTTAAATACTTAATGTTTACAGCAGGAGTGGGTCCTATCTAGGAAAAGGGGCATTTCTTCTTAGATCAGTGGTTTTAAATAGACAAAGATTACTAAAATAGTAGACATAAGAGAAATTCAAAGTGACTTACTATCTTTTTTTTTTTTTTTAGAATTAGAGTGGGTAGAGTCAAAGGGGTGCTCCAACATTAAAATTGCATATCAATATGTGGAAATTATTTGACTTCATAGAATGATGAAGGCCAATGTATGCTTCTGCGTTTTGACGGACACGGACAGATAGGACCGCCCTCTCCAACGTGGAACGCCCTCTCCGTGCCTCTCCGGGGCTCCTCGGAGAGCTTTTCGTGCCGCGCTCATTTTTCTATACGTCGAAATGACGGACAGCCCACGGATAGCACTTGGCTGTGATTGGTCCGCTAACGCCAGCATTTCGGAATGGAAACTTCCTGTTCCATTCCCTACATCACAATAAACCAAAATCACAACTACGACTCTATGATTAATGTGACAAGTGTGTTAAGCCAGCGGCATTGTCCGGCTGACGGTGGCTGGTTAGAGCACTTACGGCATGTGTGTACGGTCACATGAGGTTATAACGAACTTTGATAACGGGGGTAGCGGGCTAGCCACCATGCTAACTGCGGTGGGAACAGCGCAAAAACCCGCTGACTTTAATCCCACGGCTCTCATGACAATGTTTCTCAAACACCGTCAGGTTAGAAGCAAACACTTGGTAGTAGCTAGTATCGGGTGTCCGTGCTGACTGTGTGTGGAAGCTGGGGGGAGCTAGCTGCCTCCGTGTAGCTTCAAGCTGTTGCAGCTGTTGAATTAGCAACGCAGTTTGGAAACAAGACCGGGGAACCGCTGCGCTAAGACACGATAACATAAGCATTTTGACCCGCTGGGTGTCACTTTATTCAGCAAAAACTGTCGCGTCATCAACATCCTTTTTCTGTTAGTTGCCATCTTTCACTGTGTGTGAGGAGCCGGGAGGACGTAAATAAACCAGCGTGGACTTCTTCTATATACCTCATGAGGTAGGCTTGTCTAAGCTCGACTTCCGTTTCGCCATCTACTGTTCTGGCGGTGAATTGTTTTCACAACAAAAAGGCTCGTAGAACTATAAATCAAAAAGGGTCCGTCCGATCCGTCCGTCCGTCATTCCGAAACGGACTCGGAGAAGCATACTGAGGCCTTAGAAAGGATTGTTGTTATATCTTTTTTAATTTCTTCTATTATAAGATACATTTGTGTTTCAACAAGATGTTGGTTTGTTGTAAAACTGAGTTGAAATAATAATACAAGCATGAGCAGAATGTGCTCTCACATTTTCCCCTGTTGTGTTTATAGACTTTGAGCATTTGAAAGCACAAACAGATTGTGCCTGTGTTATTTTGCAAACTATGTCTATTGCAAGGGAAAGCCATGGCAATTATAGTGGGCAGGTTCTAACAGGTCCGTGTCTCTTCCATGTTAAACCCATGCAAGGTAGTTTGAGCTGCCCTGAGGTTGATATGTGTGGTGAACAAACTGCGTGAATAGTTCAGAGAAAAACTGTTCAAAGCTGGTGTCATCATCGGCTCTGTCGACTAAAATGACCAGACAACCCTGTCACAATTTATTTATTACAATCTAGTTTTATCATCAATTACCTTATTTCATCTACAGCTTTCTTGTATCTGGGAGTCCGTATGTACAGAAAGTGATGATAAAGGTGATGGCACTGATCTAGATGATTTCCCTACATGAGGAGATTTGTTTTTTAATTTGATTTAATTTAAAATGTCATCATTACATGTAGATGATTAAGGTCAGTCCTCACTTTGCCTTTCTTGTACAAACCTTTTGTACCAACTTGAACATAAACATTTCATGTGCTTGACACAGAATATAACCATCTTACGTGACAGTATAAACAGACACATAGATAATAGATGCTACAAAAAATAAAGCAGTACATACATACCGCATGTAAAAATAAGATAAATAGCGTCAATGTAAGGAAAGAAAAGAAAAGAAAGAGTGGGAAACAGTTTCTAATTGTTCATTGAAAATGTCATTATGTATTCGGACAGTTGTGTTACTTTTTGAAGGTGTCTATTAGTTTTAGAGTCTGGATATAGTCTTATAGAAATCCTGTGAAATTAGGGTTACTGTTTGTCATACATTTAGGAATGTGGGATTTACCAGACGGAATTATTCGTTTTACAGTTAAAGCATTGCTATAATTCTCACCTTTAAAATGTTTCACATCATTTTGACAGTCAAATGTCACACTTAGTTTACAAAATATAAACTCCTGACTGTTTCCTTTGGCAGTGTCATACTGTGTGGGGGGCTGAGGGGGTGTTCCTTGAGATCAAACCCCACCTCCAGACCACTTCCAGCCGGAGGAAGCAGTGAGTCTGTCCCCCTCTCTGCACCGGGCTGTGGTTCCTGTCTGTCCGCTGCTGAGCTGAGACTATTCAGCATCATGGAGCTCCGTTACTCCCTCATGTTTCTGAGCTTTATTCTGCCTCTGTGCACACCGGACAACAACCCGGGCAGCCCCTGGGTTCTGGAGCCGTATGATATCCTCTTCGACACGGCCGTGGACGCCTACAACAAGCAGGACTGGCTGACGGTCATCCTGAACATGGAGAGGGCGATCAGGAACAAGGCTACGGTCCGCAATGTGAAGGTTCAGTGCCGCCTCAGCTGCGCCAACAACACCGCGTTCGGCGACCCTGTGGCCGGCCTGGATGTCTCCGTGCCCGGGGCCGGCTCTGTGGCCGACCTGGGCTTCTTCCAGAAGATCCTAAAGCGGGCGGACTGTGTGAACTCCTGCGAGACGGAGAAGCTCGGCTCACGAACTTTTCACCTCGTCAGTGAAGAAGTGAAGCTGGAGTTTAGGAAGAGGACTCCCTACAATTACCTCCAAGTCGCTTATTTCAAGGTACACAGCGAAATGCACGGAGAGCTAAAGTAGGATTGGGTCTCACTCTGCAAAGGGACCTGGTTTGTTTGGTGCATCTGTACAGTAAAGATGCAGGGAATCAGAAACTCAGCACATTGTAGGTCTCATTCAAACTTTGAGTCGGAGCTGGATACTGTAAGCACCCCAACCCCCCAGCACCCAGACTGCCGTGCCACGTCTCAAGGTGGAGTCTCCTTCTGAGCAGTCTGACGTGGGGACGTAGACTGTGGAGATCCAGCGGTTTAAAGGCCTAAACTGCTGCTTTCAAATGCTCCGTGTAAACTCACAGCAGTACTGCTTTGTTGGCACCAAAGAGTGACTGTAAAGTAGTGGTTCACTTTGACTTCTGAGATACAAATTATCATAAGATTGAACTTTAACTTCTCCCTGCAGCTCTCATAATCACAGTTTTCTTGGATTATTATATCTACACTGGGAAATACAGACTCTCAGACAGAACTTGAAAGCAGCAAAATTATTGAAAAAAGCTGCTGCAGAGTCTAATGTGTTTAATATCTGATAAAGCCTTTGTTTATTTCTTAGAGCTAGGAGATAAAACAATAACAGTTATGGAGATTTAATGTTCTTAAGTAGCAATATAACAACAGTTCATCCATATTGTATGTATAAATAGTATAATAAATGTGAAAAATATAAATACATTATATTAAATAAAATGTGTCATGATGCTTATTCATAAGCACTGTCAGACTTATTGTTGTTTTCTCAGATGTGTCTATCTATCTAATATCGGTCTGGATTCACCGACATTCACTCAGGAGAAAATAAATTCTGTCTTTAAACCCAAAGTAAAAAAGTATTTGACATTTATTGTGATAATAATCAATGTCGACTGATAGGAAAATCTGTCGTGGTCACAAATAGGGTCATAGCCATAGTGTTTCTATAATAACTGCCCTCAGCAGTTGGTTTGAGAGGCACATAGAAGTGAACACTTTAGAAATAATTCTGCACTGCTGTGTAACAGATTATTAGATACTGTAGGTTTCTTTTCCAGCTGTTTTCACAAAGTTGCAGTCAGAGAGGATTTGATGAACACCTGTGTGGGTTTTTTTTCAGATCAATAAGCTGGACAAGGCAGTAGCAGCAGCCCACACCTTCTTCCTGGCCAACCCGGACCACATGGAGATGAGGCAGAACCTGGAGTACTACAGGATGATGGCAGGGGTACAGCAGGAGGACTTCAAAGATCTGGAGGCCAGACCATACATGGTGAGAGAAAACTCCTTCGTTATTGACTCCTATGGCTGCTTTGGCCTCTCAACCTCCTGCACAGGGTGGGCTTCTTGTCTGACACTTTTCTTTTTATATATTTGTTGACATGTTATGATTTATCTTTTTTTTTTTTTTTACATACACCTGTGGTTGCTGCAACTACAGAGAACTGTCAGATAGTTTCATGGAGCTTTGGGGAATAATGGCTGTAAAGAAATAGAGAATTTAGTTCATGCTCTTTCTCTTTTATCAAAACAAAACGCCTTCAGAGTGAATCACATGTCAAAGAGAACTCGATCAGAGAAGTGCACCTTTCTCTGAGTAACCTGATACAAATGAACCCTGTCAAATTCTGACTGTTAAAAAAAACTTTTAAAAGTTCTCGTAACAAACGTTTTCTCCTCAGGCCAAGTTCCTGGATGGGAAGAGTTACTACAGCCACGACTCTTTCGGTCTGGCGGCTGAAAACTTCGAAGGGGGCCTAGACGAGTACTTCACAGCCGATAAGGAGTGCAGAGCTCTGTGCGAAGGAGCCTACGACTACGACGGATACAACTACATGGAGTACAGTGCCGACCTGTTCCAGACCATGACGGGTGAGTACATCTTTAATGCATCTTTGTGCAGAAATCATTTGGTATGAAAGCTGATCCTTTGGCGACTCATTTGTCTTTGTGTTAATGTGAATGTGTGTGTGTGTGTCAGACCACTACATGCAGGTACTGAGCTGTAAGCAGCACTGCTCTGTGGAGCTGGCCTCTACAGCCGGCAGGGACAAGCCCTTTGAGGACTTCCTCGCCTCTCAATACAACTACCTGCAGTTCTCCTACTATAACAGTGAGTGTCACACCTTCCTCCTCCTCAGGCTTCAGCTAGTGACATTGAATGTGATGTGAAGTGGAAATCTTCAGCAGAGATGGCGTGTATTTGCATATTTGTTTTATGACCACCTGGCCTTTTAACATGGGAAGAAAAAGCAGGAATTTGCAACTGCTTTCACTGGCTGAGTAATACTAATGTGGTGAGTAAACTCATCTTGACATGTGAAATCAGCGGAGTGCCCCTTTACACAGCTCAGTGCTTCCTTGATTTGCAAACCCAATATTTGTTCTATTGTAATATCTTTTTCTTCAATTAATCAAAAATCCTATGGCACTTCTATGGAATAACTCTTGCTCCTGTCTCCAGGTGAGAAGTATGAGAAGGCCATAGAGTGTGCCAGGACCTTCCTATTGTTCCATCCCAACGATGTGGTGATGAACCAGAACCTGGCGTATTACTCTGTGGTGGTGGGCGAGGACAAGGCAGCAACCATAACAGCCAGACAGGTACGGTAGCTCTAATGTAACATTATACTGAGCAGAGGCTTTCCTTTGCAGCAGCGTGCTATGAGTGTGTGTTATATTAGTCCATACTGATCAGCAGCAAATTAGCCCTGCACAACATGTACAGGAAGAATAATGGCCTCCATTAGCTCTCAAATGTACTCAAGGGCACTGAAGAGACATTAAAAAGGACTGATGGGAATCTAAAGCACATAAACGTTTGCTTCTCCTTTTTAAGTAGCAATAACTAAGATTTCTTACAACCTACAGGCACTAAATGTCCATGTTTTACAGTATTTATATTAGCTTAATAGGACTGCTGATTAAATACTAATGACTTAGTGATCATTTCTGAGGCTGCTGAGATTCTGGCTTTTACTGCCTCACTCCCAGGTTTGGAACAGAGACACTCGGAGGGTGTCAATGACAAATGATGTGCAGGTTGAACCTAAACCCCCAAACAACCAGACTGAAAACAAATTCTAATATGACTGAGAATAATTGTATACCCCAGCAGTGACATAGAGTGTAGTTATATACAAGTTCAATGCTATGTTTGTATGCATCATAAGTGATAGAATTACTCTCTGAAGTTCCTTGTGTGTTGTGATCTCATCGATATTGCCCTCTGACCATGGTTAAGTTTTAATTTTTTTACTTCAACCCCTGAAAATGTTTAGGTTAAGACAATTTTTCAACTTGTTTTCATTGTCAAAATATTTGAGCATATATCCAAGGCATTTGGTAATTCCCTCTTTACATTTTCTTAATTCAAATGAGACAAATGCTATTAGTGAGTATGGGCTAAACAAATCAAATTTGATTGGTTGATTTGATTGATACCCTCAGAAGATATTTTGACATGTCACACAGGTGTAATCATAGAGGAAAGACAGCTAACTCCATTTGGTTATCTCAGTGTCAAAGTCTTGGCTCTGTGCATGCTGGCTTACTGTCACATTTTGATGGCTACTGGGACAAACAATAACTGTATAACGATTGCAGCATGACAGCTCCCAAAAGTAAAGCCAAATAATCTTGATCGCCCCCTAGTGTCTGTTTAGGTACATCCTATCACATCAATGTATGCTCAAGGGTAAATGTTTCTGATAAGTTTGTTTTTAATTTGTTATTAATGATATACAAACAGGCTGATCCATCACGACTGTAAGCTGACAGAGACTAATGATTAGTTGAGTGTGTGTATCGGCAGGACTTCTATACTGCAGCTCTCCACCACGATCACTACTGCGCACACTCTGGCTCCAAATGACATCACTACAACAAGATGGCAGCTTGCGTATAAAAATATTTTGGTTTCACTTTTGTACAATGCCGGGGAAAGAGGCATCATCTATCTTTACATATAGTCACTGGGGACACCCTAAGAGAAATGATCCATTGTTTATAATATGAGTAAGACCAGTGCTTTTCCTCCTTTTGCACGTCCCTAGTTAGAGATTAACATCTCTAGACCATGTTTGCGTCTGGTTAAGTTTCTTCTTCACCATGTGATTCTCCCTCTCTCTGTCTTCTTGATTCTTCCCATCTCTCCTTTGCTTTTCCTAAAGCTTATTCATCTGAGAACATGATAACCTTAGTCAACCCACTCAGCATTCATCATTTATCATTAATAAACCATACAGTGGTGTTTTGTGGTAGTTTTCAACAGATGTTTTCATAGTCCAATTTATTTTTTCCTCAGGTGGTGAAAGAGTACATTCAGAATTCCTTACTGGAGAAAGAGCTGCTCTACTTTGGATATGAAGCATTTGGAATCACCTTTGTAGATCCAGTGAGTGAGTTCATCAATATCAATAATTTCATGCTGTGCTGAACTGTGATATTGGACATTATACCATTCCTTGTTGTCCCTCTGTGTTCAGGACTCATGGACACCTGAAGAAGTCATGCCTAAGAAACTGAGAGACAAGCAAAAGTAAGATTTAAGACACAAACACATGGATGTGGGTCAGCTGTCATTTTGCAGTCAGTGTGATGTCATGGCTGTTCTCTCCCCTTGTGTGTCGCAGGGCTGACAAGGAGACAGCGGCGAGGATCACAGAGGAAATAGGAAACCTGATGAAGGAGATTGAGACTATGGTGGAGGAGAAGAAGAAGGATTCTTCAGATTTGAGCAAGATCATTGTGCCGGAAGAAGGTCAACCAACAAATTATATCTGAATTTTTAACTACTCCCCTGCAGCCAGAAGTTTCTACCATGCATAACTTGTGATGTGTGTTTGACCCCTTGCCTGTGACCTACCTCCTCTAGATGGCGCTCTGTTGTCCGATGGCATCAAGATAACCATGACGTCCAACCAGCTGAACGGCACACAGCGGGTGCTTCTGGATGGAGTGATCAGTGACGTCGAGTGCATGGAGCTGCAGCGCCTTTCCAACGTGAGTTATCGTTAGAATGAAGTCGCTCACGTCTCACTGAGCTGAGGTGACCTTACAGCCGATCACAACCGTAAATACAGAAATACACGAAATACTAGTTTGTAATGAGCACTGTTACTCCTGGTGTGTGTTGCATTATTTTGAAGCATCAAGGTAAAAATATTCCATTGTGTGTGTCAACCCATCATGCCATGAGTGTTGAATATTGAATATTTTCCAGGCAGCTGCTCTGAAAGGTGATGGCAACAGGGGGAGCACCTCCCCCCACTCCCCCAGTGAGATGTTTCAGGGAGTCACCGTCCTGAACGCTGTCAAGGTCGGTAGCTCTGCTGCTGCTGAAGCATTAAACACAACCTGACGTTATTAAAAAACAGCCACCCAGACACACTTTCTGCACGTCAGTGAGTGCAGCTTTTCATTAACGCAGGTAAATTAAAAAGCGTTGGTGTCCTCTTTGCTTCCCACAGCTCGGACAGGAGGGCAAGGTTCCCCTGAAGAGTGCTCGTCTCTTCTTCGATCTCAGTGAGAGGGTGAGGAAGGTGTTGGAGTCGTACTTCCAACTTGACAGTCCGCTCTACTTCGCCTATTCCCACTTGGTCTGTCGCTCTGCCATTGACGGTGAGTGAGAAAGTCATAACACTGTATGCTACTGCTGTGTGTGTGTGTGTGTGTGTGTGTGTGTGTGTGTGTGTGTGTGTGTGTGTGTGTGTGTGTGTGTGTGTGTGTGTGTGTGTGTGTGTGTGTGTGTGTGTGTGTGTGTGTGTGTGTGTGTGTGTGTTGGTTTATTCTTAAAAGATGAGTCATTTGTGTTAGATCTTTCCTCACAACATGAGAAATGCCCTAGTTCTCTTCAGCCCTGCACCACCCACCAAAATAAATTTACCTAAAAGCAGGACATGGGTAAAACTAGTAAAAGTTATAAGAAGAACTATAAAATATAGGCAATGGTGTTAAAAACAACCCAGAAACAACAGAAAGCTGCTTCCCCAAACCTTTTGTAGTTCATTTTTGGGATATTGAGCAAGCCTGCGGTAGAAGACCTGAGGGAACGGTTTGGAACAAAATACATGTGACTATTGACTCAGAGAACAGCAGGTCTGTGGTGGTAGTACATCCTTGCTGCAAACCAGGTTGTATGATTTTCACTTTGCTGCCAAAACAGATGCTTATCTGGTATTGTAAGCATCTGTATTGTATCTCATTGTATTGTAAAGTTAATTTACAATATATGAGTTCAAAATACATATTTATGTTTCTAATGTATATCTCATTTGACAAAGCAAAAAAAAAGTGGTATTATACACGATGCATCCACCTCAGCTCTGGGATGGTGCTAAAAATCTCAAACTCTAAAAAGTTAAATCGTTATTAATTGATTTAGAGCCTCTAGGGGGCAGCACAACACTGAACACAGACGTGTTATCGTCTAATGAAGATGCCGTGGTGAAGGTTGTTGTCAAACAAACAGTGGGCCATTTACACATTCAACAGACACTGAACATGAGCAATTAAGCGTTTACACTAGGGGCGACTATGGCTCAGGAGGCAGAACGGGTCAGCCAGGTCACTGGTTCCAACCCCTGCTCCTGTAGCTCCCTATCTGCGTTCTGACGTGTCCCTGGGCAAGATACTGAGCCCTGTAAGGATGTGGGTTTGAATAGGTGAATGTGGCATGTAGTCCAAAGTGGTCGATAAAACTAGATGAATATAAGTTTTTTTTCTGGAGCTTTTATCTGTTTTTGTCCACGGTGATTGCAAACTCTTTTTGTAATTTGGATAATATACTTTAGTAATTTGCAAATTTCATAGTGCGAATTGTAAAAGTAGAAAATACGAATTAGTACAGCTTTAGGAAATAAAATCCACGTTGACTAAAGGGGGTCCAGGTTTGCTCCTGGCAGACAGAGGACGCTGTGTGATTATGACCTGAAATGTCTCACTTCTTTTTTCTGTGCTATTGTTATTCAGAGAAGCAGGGGGAGCGTGAGGACCTGAGTCACGCTGTTCATGTGGACAACTGTCTGCTGGTGTCTGAGATCAACGAGTGTATAAAGGAGCCTCCTGCATACACACACAGAGACTACAGGTGAGCACATGCACCCAAACACAATGTGACAGCCCCGATGATGAGCACCCACATAACATCCCTCTGTCCCCCCTCGCAGCGCCATTCTTTATTTAAACCATGACTTTGAAGGAGGAGACTTCATTTTCACTGAGCTGGATGCCAAAACTGTCACGGTAAATATTCACCTTTTATTTCCACCTGTTATTTACAATATAAGATTGTAATACTTGACAATATGTGTGAATTAAGGCTATAAATGTCAAGTTTGATTGGTTTTTATGTCACATGCTCATTGTTGTCGTACTCCCCCAGGCTGAGGTGCGCCCGCAGTGTGGACGTGTGGTTGGTTTCGGTGCAGGGAAAGAAAATCCCCACGGAGTCAAAGCTGTGACGCAGGGTCAGAGGTGTGCTGTAGCGCTGTGGTTCACCCTGGATCCTGCTCACGAGGATAAGGTACGTTCTCTGCAGACGAACATCATGATAATAACAGTTCAATTTGCAGTTAAATTCTTTACCAACAGCATATACAATATTTCTGTCCATCTATACTTGTAGAGTAAGACAATTGGGATCTATTTGTTTGTTATTTTTCAGTGAACTCTGATTCAAATTTACCAGTGATGTAAAAATATATCATAATAGTAAGAGAAATGCACAAACTGAAATCTGAGACTTGTCACATCAGAAATTGTTTGTGCAATTTGGTTGATCATTAACAACTAAAAGCGGCAAAACATGCAGATGTGCCCTTGTTAAACCTTTTACATCTTAATGGAACAATCCTTTTCACATTATTTGCCGATAAGCAGATGAGATGTGGAATTAGCAAAATCTAAAAGGTCAAATATAATGAGCTTACAGGCCCGGTTCACATTAGGTCAAATGATGCAACATCTTTATTTGTAGGACACCAGATAACTGTCCGCCATAATCAAATAACCACATGTTACATGGCTGGACTGCAGCCATGTACGAATAGTTTTGTTGCACAAAAGAGAAATGTTACAATACACTCCACCCCTCTGACCCACTGCTAACCCCAAAATGTCCATACATTCCCTAAGTAATTTATTTTGTAAGTAGCCTCTGTGTTTAAACTAAAAGCCCATTTACACTGTGTGATTTGAGGCTGGAGGTTGACAGTCATGAGAGAAAGGCTGTACAATTATTGTCACTCCTCAACAGTGATCTGTGGCTTGGTCTAGAACTTTGTGACCAAAGACAGACTGCATGTGTCAGAAGTTTAGGATAAAATTCTGAGAGCGTGACTGTTGACACAAACCCACATCTATGAACCAGTAATCAGAATAAAGTGTTGCAGGATACAATTGACAATTTTGTGCAGTTTTTTTTTTTTTTTTTACTTATTTTTTATTTGGTTTTCAACAAAACAATATGCATATCAAGACAGTTACTTTCTTTGTCCATTTTTCAACTGTATACAATACTGTTATACATGGTATTCAAGTATAGCGTGCAATGCATAGAAAAAACAACAAACATCAAACAGTGCTCACTCCAAGAGATAAAAAGGGGGGATAAGAATAGATGATTGATTACATACATTATATATTAAATTAAACAACGAAAGAGAAAAAAAAAAAAAAAGTAAATGAAAATAAAACCAGGGATAAAGTAATAGTTATTGTCCACTCCAGAATTTAGTATCATAGGTGCTATTTATGCTTTTCCGAGAGGATGGTTTATGATGTACATAAGTAGGCAAAGGTGACAGATAGCCGCACGATCGGAGGCCTAGAGCGATATTAATTTGTAACCCTCATTGTATTAATAACGCAGAGACAGGACCCCATCGTTTAGTAAAGATAGACTTTTGGAGCCTTAATGAATATGTGATTTGCTCCATTTGGTAGATGTCCCATACTTTTTGGGTCCATATATTATATGTAGGTGGGTCTGGTTTTAATTTTGTGCAGTTTAAAAAGAAAATATGGGTCGATTTCAAAACCGACCCATTTTTCCGTAGTTGCAACGAGGTCAACTCACTCCTCTCTTGTCTCTTCTCGAGACGTGCCGACCTTTTGGGAAAGCATCCTCCTTGCTTTGCTGCATTTTCAAAAGGATGTGGCGGCTGATGAATGATATGTTGATGTTAAATTCTAAAACCAGCATTTATCCCTCACAATGTAACTCATGTAAACTAAATCAGTCTTTTGCATTTGCACAGTTTGAAGGTACCTTAAATCTTGAATTGTACTTAACAAACACAATGAGTCATGGTATCTGCAATGAAATGGTGTGGCTCATAAAATAAACAATTTCTGGAAATATTTTTTGAATATCAGCAGAAGGTTAAAGGAAAGCAGCAGGAGAAATAGTCTATTCTTTTGTGTTTGCCTCTTCTTCTGGTATTTTGATTAATAACTGGGTTGTTGTTTGTTCTGCTTCTCCTCAAATGGTTCTGTAGGAGAGAATCCAAGCTCAGGATTTGCTAAAGATGTTTTCCACACCTCTGAATACCGAGTTCAGCAAGAAGGAAGCGGCGGAGAGCTCAGAGCCCCAACAAGCGACACCAGAGCCTCCTCCTGCACAGGCTGCCCAGGAGACAGCAGATGGAAAACAAGATGACAAAGCAGCTGAGCAGAAGGTGGAGGCGCAGGCCGACAAACCAGCCGAGCAGAAGGTGGAGGTGCAGGCCGACAACCCAACCGAGCAGAAGGTGGAGGTGCAGACCGACAAACCAGCCGACACGCTGAAGGACAAATCAGAGACGAAACCAGTCAGCAAAACGACAACAGGCACTAAAGCTAAAGCTGCTCCGAAAGCAAAGGCCAAAGCTGGAGAGCAGGTGAAGGACAAGAAGACAGTTAAAGGCAAAACTGCAGCCAAGACAGATGGAAAACAGACGGTTAAAACACAAACCAAGCAGTCCGACAAAAAAGACACAAAACCAGCTGTGAAAAAGACGGTAAAAGTTGTCGCCAAGAAGGACTCCAAAAAAGCTAATGCTCCCAGCACATCAGCCTCGGCCTCTCAGGATGGCAGGGTAGAGCTGTGATGTAAGAGCACCTGTGACTGTTAATGTGATGTTGTTTTTAAGGTGTTCTCTGTGGGTTTTAATAAAATGTTACTTGCCTTTAAATTAACTTTTTCGGTGCCGTTCCACTGCAGATGTCACTCGAATTATTACTAGAGTATTTTTTACATTCGGGTTTTCATCTCAGTTTTCTACCTGAATTCTCTTTATTTTCTTTTATTTGTGACGTCATGTTGTGGAACTAACCACAGCTGTGTTAAACAGGGAGAGGTTAATATGAGCAGCGCTGTTCTGCTGAGGAAACCCAAATCAACTGTGTGAGTCAAACTAAATAAAAGTGATGTTTCTAAATTGCGGCGAGTTTTAATGCTGAAGTACAAATATCCTGTGATGCCCTGAACTTGACACTGGGTGGCAGCGTCGAAGCACCAGTCTGTCATTTGCCATAAACTCACTGCTCAGTTAACAAACAAGCACATGTTCACTTCTCAGAGGAATCCTCAGGGTGTGAAGATTTGGGAAATCCTGCTGCTGTGATTTGTTTTAAACTGAAGTACTCATAGTTTCTCACATCCCTCTAGTTGAATGTCAGCACATTTCACTGCTGTCTTTTTATGAATCTTGGTGCCAGCAGGGAAAACCTGTTGTGTTGGTGTGCAGTCCTACACAACTTACCTGCTTTCTCTTTAAACAATGCTGTTGAATGATAATTATTTACAAATAATTATTTACTTTACAATTCTGAATGTCCCCTGACCCTCAGATAATAATAGATAGATAGATACTGTATGGATGGATGGATTATTACTCTGTGTGTGTGTGTGTGTTAATATATTCACACACACACACACAAATACGTATGTACATGGGTTTATTTATATGGAACTTCTGTCTTGTTGAAGAGAGAGTTTTAACAATTTTGGAAGCATTTCTTTTAAGATAGGTCAGAAGATAGAAGGTAGACAGCACTCAGTATGTCCATAGTGAAAGCTCCTCCTTCCAGTCTTTGTGCTAAGCTAAGCTAATGTTTGTTGGTTTTAGCTTCATATTTAGTGTTGAGACATGAGCGTGGCTTTGATCTTATCTTCAAACTCTCCGAGACAGCAAATGAGCAGATATACCAAAATCGAAAAACTATTCCTTTTTTGTGGGGTGAGGGTTAAGGACAGAGGATGTCACACCCTGTTAAAGCCCTATGAGATGAATTGTAATTTGTGAATATGGGCTATACAAATAAAATTTGATTGATTGATTGATTGATTGGGGGAAAAGGATGTTATATTATAAACAGTAGATCAGTTGACTCCAACTATATTTGTGTTTAAGTCGCTTTTTATTTGAAATTGGTCAACTCATTCACAGGTGGAGGGAAAGTATTATATTCAAACTGTAATGACCGATTTCATAATATACATTCTAGAAGTGATGGTCTGATGCAGTTTGCCTCATGTTAAGTAAATAACGTTAATGAAATGGAGGAGGCTTCCAATCAAAGTCGTCCTGAGCAGACAATCAAGACTACACTGTAGACAGCAAAGCAGCAAACACAAGTAAGGCTGTTTGTTGACTTTGTACAATGCAATCTGTGGGTTCACCTGTTATGGACATTCATTTAAATATGGAGCAGTAATAGTAAAGAAATCAATTTATCTTCTGGCCCCTTGACAGTCGCAGCCCTCAGCTGAGAACCAATGGCCAAAATGGAAAGTGCTAAAAGCTTCAATCATCATTTCAATTTCTTTAGTAATTGAAAGAACAACTACATATGACCTGTTTGGTGTAATCTATCAGACTATAATTTTCACGTACAGGAACCACATGCTAATCTTTCTGTTTACTTGTGGCGATACAGTGCATGGTCCCTCTGTGGATATCAGTTCTATCTGCTGAGCTTCTGTGGTGCGCAGTGTGTAGGCAGCTCTGACTCTGGGATATGTGATGTGATGTCTGTGTAGGTTTAGCATGTGGATGAAGTCATGCCAGCACAGAGAGGCCATCTGGACACACACACACATTCTTCTACTTCTGTCTTAATGAGGACAATAATATGAGGCTCATTGGCATAATATATGTGCCAGCCCCTCACCCTAACCTTAACCATCACAACTAAATGCCTAACACTGACTTTACCCTGACCCTAACATAAACCTAATTATAATCCCAATCACAAGCCTTTCAAAAAGTGGGGACCAGTGAAAATGTCCTAACGCCCCAAAATCTCCTCACTCCCTAAGGTCCAGGCTCAAGATGGTCCTCACGTACATATAAGTGCAAGTACACACGCACGCACGCACGCACACATATACAGACACAGACAGACACATAGAGTCAGGATTAGGGTAGCCCAAGTTATAAATGCACAATTCTGACGTCTGACTCATTCAGAGAGCAGGATAGAGGAGATGTGTGACTGCTCCACTGCTTCCTATCATATGAAGCCTATGCACTGTGTGTGTGTGAGTCAAATGTTATGTGAAACATTCCTTCAACTCTGTTCAAACACTGCAGTCAAAGTTGACCCACAACCCTTGCCTCTGAAACGTGTGCAATTCAAATCTACGCCCGACACCCACCCATCCACCAACACAAGTCAGCACACATTTTTTTAGTATGTGAATACATACACACACATTAATTTTAATTGTGACTGAGCTTGTGTGATTAATGTGAAGGGGAGATTCAAAATTTTAATGCATAAATCAAAATCATGACCTCCTACAATACAGAATGCACAAACAGGACCTCTCTGCTTTGCTGCAGTGTGTGTGTGTGTGTGTGTGTGTGCGTGTGTGTGTTCGGAGTACTGTCAGTGCTTTCTTTGTATCCTTCTTACGCTTGTTCAATGGAGAGAGGGAGAGACACACACAGGCCACATTGTTTTTCTGTGCATGTGTGGCCTATGGATTTGACCATTGTTTCTCCAGAAGAGAGTGGGAGAAGAAAGAGAGAGAGGGGGGGGGGGGGGTGCAGAATTAGAGAGTACAGTAGACAACGGGGGTCCAGTCAGTGATTGGTACAGCCGTCACTGACTGTTTTGTCAATGCAGACACAAAACATTTTCACTACACGTCAGAAGGTTTTTCTTTTTTAAAACACCCAAATCGCCGTGTGTGTATCTACGTGTATTCCACATGGCTGGTCCTTGTTGCCATGGGGATATGGCTGGCATGGAGACGGAGGTGGCAGGTTGGGGTCGGGCACAGTGGGGGGGATGGCTGAGATTAACTGTGGCTGCGACTCTGGAGAGAGGAGAATAAAACAGCGGGCGATGGAGGACTGACATGACCCCGGTCTCTCCACTCCTCTGCCCACTGGCGGCACATCCAAAGGAAAAATCTCATTGTCCAACACTTTGGCTGCAAGTATCAAAATCAGACTTTCACTTATCTCTGCAAACCCTTGCTCAGCGCTCTGAAACACGTGTATGTGTGTGATATTTTCAGAGAAACTGGGGTTTCTCTTTGCAGAAATCTGGGTTTATTGATTCAGAACAACACAGTTTCAGTCGGTTTGTTAAACGTGTCTGTGGAGACACTCATCACTCTCACTTTAGGTGTATGTGGTGTGTGTTACAGTACACAACGAGGTAAAACTGTATCTGTCAGTTCCATAGCTGCTGCCGGTCCATCTCAGTGCTCTCCGGACTCTTGTCCAAAACCAACCTTGTGTTAGCAGGACAGTGGGGTCTATTGTTTTGGTGGCTGTTCTGACGGATGCTTGTCCGATGACTTCAGCTCCACCATGAACTATCTCCTTATTCTCCTATAGGACTGGGATCACAGCCGTGCCGGCCTGGGCATGGAACCACAGCTGAGAGGTTAGCAGAGGAGGGTCCAGTGAGATGCTGGGCATGTATAGCTGTGGAGGAAACCAGATCTGCAGTATACTGGATATATGTTTAAAAAAAATGTCGCACCCCACACATGGGATATGGGGTGGTATGTTTTTCTCAAGCTCGGGTCCTCTACCAGAGGCCTAGAAGTTTGAAGGTTCTTGGCAGTATTTTAGCTGTTCCTAGGACTGCGCCTTTTAGAACAGAGGCTTCAGATGTTGAACCTAGGGTCAGCTGGAGCCACTCTCCCAGTTTGGGGGTTACAGCCCCTAATGTTCCTACTACCGCAGGGATCACAATGCATTTCACCTTCCACATCTCTTCTAGCTGTTCTTTCAGCCCTTGGTACTTCTCAATCTTCTCATGCTCCTTTTTCCTGATGTGACTGTCTGCTGGGATTGGAAAAATATCACTAATACCATTTTTTGTTCTTTTTCCATCACTAGTATGTCCGGTTGGTTTGCCAGCAGCTGTTTGTCAGACTGGAATCTGAAGTTCTCTACCACCTTTGGAGGTTTGTCTCATCAGGACTTGGGCACCTCTAATCCATCCTCAGCACATTACTCCTGCACACTATCCCAGCCACTTGGTTAGGCCTCTCAGTGTGCGCTGTCACGGCCTGCATCTTACACCCTGCTACTCTGTGCTGGACTGGCTCCGGGGCATATTTGAAAAGCCTGCACCTTAGGTCTTGTCTGGTGTGGTAGACCCTAGCCTCTATGGATCCTGTGCTTAGGGCCTATTGTGCTGCCATGACTTTTGTCTCTGTGTTGTCTGTTAGACCAGCCTTTTCCAACCACTGGTAGGATCTCCTGATATCAGCCACTTCCCCTATTTGTCAGTGGTAGATGCTGTGCAGGGGCTTGTCCTTCCATGATGGTTGCTCTTCCTCCTTCTCCTCCTCCTCCTCCTTATCATCACCAGGTTTCTTTTGTCTGAGGAATTCACTTAGCAGCCCGTCACTTGGAGCAATCTTTCTGATGTAGTCCTGGATTTTCATTGCCTCATCCTGGATAGTGGCTTTGACGCTCACTGGTCCTTGGCCTCCCTCCTCACTCCAGGGTGCTGGACTTTGGGTGAAACCCTCAATGCATAATGAGGAGCTTCCTTGTCTTGATATCAGTGGTCTCTATCTCCTCCTTTGGCCAGGTTATTACACCAGCTGATGACTGGCAGGGCATATGTATTGATGGCTCGAACATTATTCTTTCCAATTAGCTGACTTTTCAGGACTTTCCTTACTATGCGTAGGGTATTTGACTGTGGCTGATTTCCTTGTGGCCTCCTCATGGTTTCCATTTGCCTGTTGGATCCCACGGTATTCGTAGCTGTCGAGATCATCTGTTATTTTGCCTTCTGGTAGGTCAAACCCTTCAGTTCTGATCATCTTGCCTCTTTTTGATACATTCCAATGTTGTTGCTATAGATTCTGCTGGTATGGACCAGTGAGTCGATGTCTTGCTCATTCTTAGCATACAGCTTGATGTCATCCATGTAGAGGTGGCTGGTCTTTGCTCCGCTTCAAAATCTGTATCCGTAGCCAATCTTTTTGATGATCTGGCTCCGGGGGTTCCGGCCTATGCAGCTGAGAAGAGGGGATAGAGCATCTCCTTGGTATATGCCACACTTGATGGTTTAATATATAATTATACAATATATATATTTATGCTGTATATATATGGTGTCTGTTTGGGGCTGGAGGAAAATAAATAATTGTATTCTTCTGTCTGTCTAAGACTGGACTGTCAGTTCTGTCAGTGTTTGAAGATTTATTATAGTATTCTCATACATTACTGTCAACCATTTTCTAAAGCACGACAAAGCTTTTCAGAATCACCACCTGTCAGCAACCTGCTTTTTTACTCGTAGCAACAACTATCCCGGTAGTTGACACTTTTACCCTACATGTGAACTACTTCACATTACAATGACAGTATAAAAACGGAATGAAACTATATGACTGACAAGTGAGACTGACTCATGTTTGGTC
Organism: Pleuronectes platessa; assembly: GCF_947347685.1. NCBI lineage: Eukaryota > Metazoa > Chordata > Actinopteri > Pleuronectiformes > Pleuronectidae > Pleuronectes > Pleuronectes platessa. The sequence continues at coordinate 26,931,533 of NC_070627.1, read as the reverse complement.
GAGTGTGTGTTAATGCGCAATCTGGATACCACAGCTGCATTACCTTATCGCTACTGTGCATAGTCTGGGTCCAAATGCGCAAGATGGCAGCATTTGTATACAGGATATTTTGTCCTTATTTCTGGATACTGGGAGGAAGTGGAGACGCGCCGTCCATCTTTAGTTATGGTGTATGTTGGGGTTTAGTCTGACATTTTGTGTAGCATTGTATGGAGGAGCTAATGGGCCTGAGCACACTACAGCGCTAACAACCCAATCACATTTAATCGGGCCTCATTAAACAGGATGTAAAAATAATGATTCTTTATGAATCAAATGAACTCCACATAATTTCATTGAGGTTCACTGTGATTGAAAGCAGAGGTCCTGCAATCAGTATGTGTGGAGGGTTCATATGCTAAGTAGCAGTATAGGAAGTGTTTGCATTAGCTGCTCTTTTACAATGCTAAGGGGGTTAAACACCACATTGATATATACACTCCTGATCAAAATCTTAAGACCAGTTTAAAAATTGCATGAATTTGCATTTTGCACTGTTGGATCTTAGGAAGGTTCTAAGTAGAGCTTCAAAATGCAAAAAGAAGAAATGGGAACAAGAGCCCAAAAGTTGTGAGCAGGCAATTTATTGAAAACAACAATTTAACTCAAATAGGCTGTTCATCAGCTGATCAAAAGTTTAAGACCACAGCCTTTAAAAGCCAAAATCTGTGCAAAAATTTGGATTCCATGTCATTTCCTGTCAAATAATCACACTGTGAAGATCTCTTGATGGCAAAGGCAAAAAAGCTCACCGTCTTTGAACGTGGTAGGATTGTTGAACTGCATAAAAAGGCCTCTCACAACGTGCCATCGCTGCTGAGGTTGGACGCAGTAAGACAGTCATTTTGCATTTCTTAAAAGATCCTCAGGGTTATGGAACAAAAAAATCAAGTGGTAGACCCAAAAAAATCTCACCGGCGCTGAGCCGGAGGATCCGAATGGCTGTCCGTCAAGACACGGGACGATCCTCGTCCCAAATTAAGGCCATTACTGGTGCTGACTGCAGCCCAATAACCATCAGACGGCATCTGCGAAGGAAGGGCTTCAAAAACAAGAAACGTCTTCAAAGGCCACGTCTCCTTCAACGCCACAAAATTGCCCGTTTAGACTTTGCAAGGGAGCACCAAACATGGGACATTCAAAGGTGGAAGAAAGTTTTATTCTCTGACGAGAAAAAATGTAACCTTGATGGTCCTGATGGCTTCCAACGTTACTGGCATGACAAGGAGATGCCACCTGAGATGTTTTCTACGCGGCACAGTGGAGGGAGCGCCATCATGATCTGGGGTGCTTTTTCCTTCAATGGAACAATGGAGCTCCAGGTTGTGCAGGGGCGTCTAACAGCAGCTGGCTATGTGGAGATGTTGCAGCGGGCATCCCTCATGACTGAGGGCCCTCGTCTGTGTGGTAACGACTGGGTTTTTCAGCAGGACAACGCTCCAATTCACAATGCCCGTCTGACCAAGACTTTTTTCCAGGAGAATAACATCACTCTTTTGGACCATCCTGCGTGTTCCCCTGATCTTAATCCAATTGAGAACATTTGGGGATGGATGGCAAGGGAAGTTTACAAAAATGGACTTCAGTTCCAGACAGTGGATGCCCTTCGTGAAGCCATCTTCACCACTTGGCGCAACATTCGCACTAGCCTTTTGGAAACACTTGCATCATGCATGCCAAAACGAATTTTTGAAGTGATCAACAATAATTGTGGAGCTACTCATTACTGAGTCAGTTTTTGACACTTTAATTTCTGTTTTAGGAGTTTTTTTTTTTTTTTTTAGCTGTGGTCTTAAACTTTTGATCAGCTGATGAACAGGCTACTTCAGTTAAATTGTTGTTTTCAATAAATTGCCTGCTCACAACTTTTGGGCTCTTGTTCCCATTTCTTCTTTTTGCATTTTGAAACTCTACTTAGAACCTTCCTAAGATTCAACAGTCCAAAATGCAAATTCATGCAATTTTTTAACTGGTCTTAAGATTTTGATCAGGAGTGTATATATATTACTTCCAGGAACCTCCACCTTTCTTTTCTTCCTACCTATACCCTTATCTCCGTAGGCAGATGGCCAGCAAGCACAAGCTCCTGGGGGAACAGCAGTGATTCTCGGAGGCCCTTTTGTCCCATCAAATGAAGACCTCTCCACTGGTTGTTATGGTGAGGGCAGGCCTACCGATGTTTGGCTCAGTGCCATCTACTTACCGAGAGACAGATGGGAGAATCGACTTGGCGGGAGTGAAAGGAAAGGAGAGGATCCGGAGAGATGAAAATAACACAGGGACAGATAGACAGACACTACGCAGCACTAGAGCAGGAGATATTTTTTACATGTGAAAAAGGTGAATGAGAAGAATCGATAAGGGGAAGTGTCAGAGACGGAGAGTCGGAGTTCCTCCTTCACAAGACAGCAGGTACATGACACATTTTTGGAATAGCATCCAATAAAAAGGTGTCAGAGAGTGTGAGAAAGGTTTTGTTGACACTGGTAGCTAAATAGTAACAACTTGTCACTCACAGGAGATGCCTCACATTTACGCAAAAGTAGAGTTTCTTTCAAGTAAGCTGTTTTAATTAGATTTTTTTAGTAGTTCTTCATTTTTATCTGGTAAAATGTATTTACCTTATTCTTCCCAGTACATTTCTTTCTTTCTTTGCAAAGGGCATTTTGACCATCCTGCAGGGTTAATTAGTTGTAAAAGCCAGATACCAAATTTAATGCACTGGTTGCATTTTTTCTTACCCTATTCGGTCTCCAAATCAATAGGAGCTATTAACTCACTTTTCCTTGTTTCATCTCCTTAAACTCCTCATTACTCAATGTAATCCTCTCTGGCAGTATTTGCCATCTAACAAACAAGATATGGAACTATATTACATTATTGCCAGGTTAAATGTGAGAAGGTTTCACTCTGCAACTGATATTTGTACTGTGTCCCGGTTGTGGCCATCCCACTCAACTGTTAACCCTTGACAGTTTATATTCATCTGATCACATAGAGCCCCTGAACAATAGTTGGATGAGGAAAAAAAGGTATTAGACCAACGTCAATTTTGTTTTTCTTTGAATACTTCTATTATATATTTTGTATATCAACCAAGGTGATTTGTTACACATACCCAAGCTTGAATGTATTTCTATATTGTGCTACACTCTGCAAGTACTTTTACTTTGAATACTTAGAGCACATTTAAATGCAAGTCCTCACTTACTTTTACTCAGTTTGATCTATTTAATGGTACCTAAGTAAAATGTTTGAGTACTTCCCCCACCACTGGTAACAATACAGTGCTTGGAGCAGAGCTTTGGAGTGTGGTCTGAAGAGGAGGAAGCTGAGGATCGTTAGGTGAAGATGGAGAGTGTATGACGGTGGTAGAGGTTAAAGGAACGAAGGGGCAGGAGAGTTGAGGGGCTGTTCAGTGTTTGGTTAAGGCCAGATGGCAGGAGAATGGCGCTTGTAGGCCCTGGTCGGTGTGCTGCGTAGCAGGAGCTGGGAGGAATGCTCGTCTTTTCTCAACTCTCTCTCAGTGAGTGGAGACTCGGACGACTGCGATATAACAGTGGATTAAGACCCACATTCCCTCTGTAATCTCTCTATAGTCGCCCTCAGCTGTTCACCCTCAGGCCTCTGCTCCTCTACATCCTAGCCTCCCTGTCTGTTGATGTAGGGCAGACACACACACACACACACACACACACACACACACACACACACACACACACACACACACACACACACACACACACACACACACACACACACACACACACACACACACACACACACACACACACACACACACACACACACACACACACACACCATCACTCAGGTGAAACTCTCATCTCAATAAAACATGCCTTTCTTGGTTATGGCTGGATGTTACTGCTCAGCTCATGGCCAGGTAGCTAAATGGAAAATCGCCATCAGTTGAGTGCATACCGCTGTCAACAGTTTCCTTAACTACAATCAGGCTGCACCAAATTTCACACACTCACAAATATTAGTCCTGCAAATATGCCATATTTTTTCATCAAAATCCATAAATTAGGAAACTGGTGAAAACATTTAAGGAAGTGAAATGAAGTTACTTGCTCTGCTCCTTCATCAAATCTGCTCCCAAAGGTGCAGGTAGGATTGGTTAGTTGTTTCTCAATCAATCAATCAATGCTTATTTGTAAAGCCCATATCCACAAACCACAATTTGTCTCATAGGGCTTAACAAGGTGTGACATCCTCTGCCCTTATCCCTCAACAACATAGAAACCTCAAAGAAAGCCACATGTGAGGGATTCCTCTCCCAGGACAGACAGGGTGGCAAGTGCAGTATATGCCACGTCAAACTGTGTACATCAGCAAATTAACAGTATTTACTCCAAGAGAGTTGTCTGTCTGCTCTCACTGCACATGACCGCAGTCTTCACAAGCTGGATACGACAGTCAGGAGGAAGCGTGCGGTAGGCTTCTGGCATTTGTCAGGCAGTGCATGGTCATTTGGACGTATCTTTGACGAGAGCGCCAATCAGAGGGGGTAGGATGTTTCGTTTTCATTTCTTTTAACAGTTAGCTTCCTTGGCCCATACCCCACACTTCACACAGCAATGAACATTGGTGGAGGTAGTAATGGGATGTGTAGCGACTGTGATAGTGTATTATGATTGGAGCAACTAATGTCACTCAGCTAAAGCAATAGCAGCACTGAGCTCTGCACTAAGGCTATGTTTAATTTGTGTGCTTAGTCGTTTAAGTTTAAATCATCTGGTTTAAATGAAGTTTGTTTATCTGGTTGCGTGTGTTTCATTAATAAGTAGTGTTGAACTCAATAAAACAGATGTATGAACTGATATTCAGATCAACCAAGTGATGACTGAGCCTGTTTAATAATTTAATGTATCAAACCATTTCTTTATGTAACAGATTCAATATTTTCACCTCAGGTGGACAGTAAATAGTGCTACAAAGAGTACTCAGAGGCAATATCCGTTAACAGTTTTTCTGATTTGATACGTGGCATTAAACTTCACCCATGAGAATGAAATCCAGCATATACCCAGGTTGACCTGTTCCATGCAAGAGCTGTTGTAGAGAAAGAGGGTTCTCAGGAGGCCCCACTCCAGAACAGAAAGGCTTTTTCTGGGGCCCCCAGTGAAAAACAGTTACTGTCCAGAGCCCTGGCTAAACCCTGTGGTACAATGAAGCTCTTTCCGGCTCCAGATAAATGCACACCCATAAGAGGAGTCCTCCACACTGCCACCATCTCTGGAGCACCACTAAAAGGATTTCCTGCCCTCCTCTCCATCCCCCCCCCCGCCCCGTGATTTTCTTCAAGGGTCAGAGCAACACAGTGCTTTCAGGAATTCAGGGAACTGGATCGAGCCTGGTTATGCAGGTGCAGGAGATTTGGTTCCAGCGAGTGTATGGTACAGTGGGTGAGTAACAAGGCTCCAAGAGGCAAAGGGCAGGCAGGGAATGACGGGAGAAGACAAAGACTTGAGGAACCTTTCATTTGTATTTCGGCAAAAGGGCAGCAGAGAACAAGAGAGAATGGGCAAAGATTGGATAAAGATGATGAACTAACATTTATCATTGAAACACAAACCTGATCAACAATCCTCACTCGCCACAACATGGAAGTAAACAGTTTTTTAAAAGAGCAGTATGTTCTTTATTTTGAATCTCACCTCAAGCTCCTGGCAATTCAGTCAAGACAACACTGCTGATCTAAATCGGTCTCTCTGTCTGTATGTGGGCAGTGTTCCTGCAGTCTGCGTGCTAAGTTGAGAATGTCTTCCTCTTTGTTCTCGGATAAACAACAGCAGCATCAAATTGGACTGACACAGACCTTGTTCTCCCTCATGAAACAACATTCATAAAATGACTTCCTGTTTGGCAATTTGTCCTTGATTGATTTACAGACCTCTGAAATGGCCGACATACAATGTATAAAAAATACAATTATTAACAGCAGTTAAGTAAATCCTTCAAACTTATTTATAAACCACATGTGAACAGTAATAGTTCACTCACACTCCCGCTCTCCTCCACTCCCTTCACTGGTTACCAGTGGCTGCCCGCATCTGCTTCAAAACACTCATACTTGGGTACCTTGCTGCGAAAGGATCGGGCCCAGCCTACATCCAGGACATTGTCAAACCTTTCAGCCTGTCCACTCAGCTCTGCATCCACCAATCAGCTTGCTGCTCCCTCACTCCTTCCCCCTAACCCTGTCCTGGCTCCTAAAACACATCTCTTCCGACTATACCTTGGATAAAAAAGAACAAAAAGAAAAAGAAAAAAAACATTCAGTTTAGTTGCACTTATGTGGCACTACATGTAACACTTGTAGTTTGGCTTTCTTGAGGAAAATTGTCCTTGCTTGATTCTTTTTGTTCTGGGTTTGTACCCTCATGGTGGAATACACTTATTGTAAGTCTCTGGATAAAAGCGTCAGGTGAAGGAAATGTAATTTAATGTAATAAAGCTAATTCGTTTTCTGAAAATCATTGACTTTTAACTAATCACTGCAGATATACCAGGTAGGATGAACCCAAAGTTGTTTTACTTCACTCTGCACACAATGCCCAGCAAACAAACAATATAAAGGTCAGTATATTGTAGAACTGTTTAAGGGTGCCTCACTAATGATTAGGAATCATTCTGAAGTAGCTCCAGAGCTTTAACACAGGACAAGCAAACAGTCCATTCCAAACAGTCAGGTTTAGAATGGGCACTGCACAAGTATCCTTAGTGTTGTGACTTGTCTTTCTCTTTGCTCTTTACCTCAAGGTTGACAGAATGATGATGTTCTCTTTCCTTTAAGTCAAACAAATATATTTATTTATTTAATTAAAAAACTCAAACAGGTATCATGGTGACAGATTGTATTTAAATATCATGCAAATATATGACATAAAACTAATTCAACAAGAGGGAATGAATTGGCCAATATTCAGCAGGATAAGCTACTTACTGAGACTAGTCAACTAATCCAATAATAACTAATTACTTACTTACTTCATCTAACTTATTGTAAGGAAGTTGTGAATGACAGAAGATAGCAAACAGCGCTACCTTAAACACTCACAATTAATGTGATGGGTATTGTTTTTATACTGCTCCCGAGCAAAGAGAACTATAACACCCTAGTTCACTGACAACAAATCAGAAACTTAATAAGGATTAACAAATCTCATAGACACACTGAAAGTGCGGATCATCATTTTGTGTGGTTTAATTCCTACTGGGAGTATCCAGTGGTCTGTAGCAAGCCTACAGTTAGCACTGTAAAATACATATGAAGGAAAAAAGAGAAAAAAGGTCGTGGAGGACAAAAGAAGAAAGGGTGAACAAAGGAAGGAGGAAGAGGGAAAACCTGCTAAGGCTAATTAGAGCAATAAGAAGAGTGCCAGAGCATGTAGGGGCAGATGGAAAGGGCTGATGTGACAAGGAGAGTGGTAGATGGAAAAGAAGGAGGGGATGGTTGGGGTGGGAGAGAAGAGAGTGGTGGGAAAAAAGACCTGAGCCTTTCCTACACATCGGGGATGCTGGGTAACTGGAGGGTTTCGCTCTGTGTAGACTTAAAATTGGCAAAATAATCCCATGCTCCTGAGATCGGCCGCCACAAGAAAACATTATGTTTTCTCAGGAAAACAGATAACCATCTGTGTACATCTATCAGCCGGCTGCTCATGCAGTCATACAGACAGTTTGTATAAATCTGCTTCCGTCCGTCCACGTCCATTCTAGTTACAGTAGGTCTGTGACGATGGAAACCACTGGGAGGTCCTGTGTCGTTGGGAACTCTCGCCTCTTGTTAGCCACTACATGGCTACGGTCTTTGATCAGCTCAGCTGACTCTTAAGCTCAGCTTAGTGCGGAAGGGGTCTGGAAAATATGGGGAGAGGGAGAGAGGTGAGAGGTAGGGAGAGTCGATGGAGAGAGGGAGTAACTGATGGCACCCAATGAACCATGCATCCTCTGGTGAGAGGCTGTAAGGAAGACAAGGAATGAAAAGATGGATAGGTAGTGGGGGATAAACAGGTTGCAGGGTTGCTGGGTGGAGAGGAAGGAGAAGGAAAGGGCCTCCTCCCACCCCTCCCAAGGCAATTGCACGCTTCACGACCACCATCACCAGAAGGCGCTGACCCAACAGCTGAACTGAAGTCGGGCATGAAAGCAATTCCGACCACAGTGAGTTTAGCAAACAGCGGATAAGAAGAATTCGTAGAATGTGCTGCGTCTGTGTGTAATTAAATATTCACCACTTAGGAACATTTGTGAAAACTTCTCACAGTAGTTTTGGGACTGAAGTGTCCAAAATGACATAATCAAAGCAATTAGGACATCGGTCAACAACAATAGCCTTGCCAAACATTTAACTCTCAAACTGTTTTCTCCTCCACACTGTTGTTTTTTCTATGTCACGGCACTTGATACTTCTGTCTACTCTGGGGAAAAGACGTCCTGTTCAGCTCCATAATGAGCAGAGCCAACAGTCTCTTCAGAGCCACTTGAGCTGGACCAGAGGAGCTCTCTTCAGCCCGCAGCCATACATTATTCATTCCTGTGCTTAGTTAGCATTCATTCAGACAGCACCTTCTCATGTGGAAAACATTAACAGGAAAGGCTTAACCTACTGTAAGTATAGTTTGCTGGAGAGCACCAGGTCTCTTGGAATAGTGCTAACTTCCATCCCGAGTCAAATCAATTATACAGTATCTTCCAGATGTATGACTATTTACAAATGTGCTTCATGTGACATCAAAGTGAGGCAGCTTCACTGAATAATCCCAATGTTCCTTCAAAAAGACTAATCCACAACCTGCCTGTTGTGTTACATAATTCCCCCCAATACTGTTTACATGTCCACATGTGTCTCACAGTAACCCTGACAACACTGGCTAATCTGATAGGCCCCTGATGCCTTAATTGTGCGTGCATGGGTATGAGGCTGGTTTCCTGTCAGGGGAGCGTTGCATCAGAGAGATAAGGGCAGTGAAAAGATGGATCCACATAGGTAATGGTGGTGGAGCCCACACTGACAATGCAGGGGGTCAGAGTCAGACAACATGATTGACTATTTGAATTGTAATGTTTACACCAACATCAATCTTAGTTCACTTCTAGTAAGTTGTTCCTAAAGAATTATAGTCAAAGCAACTTGTCAGTCATCTGAATAAGTAAAGTCAAAGCAACATAATGATGCAGAGAACTGTTTCACTGAGAGTTGAGTTTTAGTATCAACTAAAAAGGGAATGGTTTACCCAAATCCTAACAAAACCTACTTACTATAGTTCCTATAATATAAACATATTCGTATGTATGTATGAATATTCAGAATATGCAGGGAAGGGGCAAGACTCTGGGGCCAGAAGCCTTCTGGTTACCATTTCTCAGTCGACCAATCACGTTTGAGCATGCTTTGGTTACCCACAGGTAAACATTTTGTGTGAAGAGCAAAAGAGACAGAACCCATTGACTAAAATGCATTGGCTGTTGGCTTTTTAATTTATTAGCATTCATATGCATTTAACTGTAAATAAAAATTAGCCAAAATGTTGTCTGGACCTAAAACACCTACAAAAAGAACCATTGTAAACGTAGTCTCTCGACTCCACGTTGCTGGTTGCACTGTAAACATTGTACGGCAGACACAGACTATAGTCTTGACCGGGATATCTACCGTCTACACTGGAAGCCTCAAAATATTTGCTTTGCCAGAGGTTTATTTGTCATCAGACGATAGCAGATGAGCTCCAAGATTACTACCTATGCAAACTGTTAACAATGACAGTCTGGATTACCCAGAGTGACAGTCACACACCAGATTTACTCTTGAATTTTAGAATTGTAAAATGTTAACAATTTGAGCACGGCAACAAAATATCTCATGAAACAAGACATAGAAATAGCAACCTGCGTCATATATAAAGTATGAAAACAAACAGCCACACCAAAATCCATCTTATTCAAACTATCAGGTTTAAGTTTAAGTTAAAATTGTGTCTAGAAGAGCCAAGGGAAGTCAGAAAGACTCTACACTTCAGATACATGGCGGACAGTGTTCAGTGTAGGCATCAAGTGAGCAACTTATGAGGCACCACCATTAAACACATTGGCCAGTTCTCCTTAATATAGCACATTGTCAGCACTGTCAACATGACTTACTCTCTCAATGGCAGAGATTCCATTGGAAGGAAGTTTGAATTCCTGTTGTTGCCAGGAAATGTTCATACAGTCCTCATCTGAAATTTCTCTGTTGACTGTTAAATTGGATAAAGAAATTGTATTCAGTTGAAAACAAATATGTTGTCTCTGAGAAGCAAAGGCAGAAGCAATCTGATGTAACCTTTACACATGATGGACTGTGACTCACATCCTGTCCCAAAGCTGGTGATGCGGCAAAGCCAGGCTCGTCAAGCTGTGATGTCGAGAGAAGAACTGGGGCTTCTTCTATATGACTTTTTTGCCGATGGGTTACCCAGTTTGAGCAGCCAGGTCGCAGCTTGACAGACTGTTCTGTGTGAGCATTCACTGTAAATCATGGCTTTACCTTTTAGACTATTTGTAGACTCATACAGTGTAAGTTACATTTCTAAACTTGTTTGCCCAGTTTGACCGTTTTCTTTTATTTTAACTTTACCAAAGTTCTTAACATTATGAATTATTGTAATCACCTAAACTTAAACATACTGTATAGATCTGAAAATATAAATGAATGAATGATTTTTTTAGCAACAATCGCAATATCAAATACCCCACCTGGAAAATTTTAAGGCAATAACTAAACCATGTGTTGCTGTAAGGCCCATGGGCAGTGAATCTTTGACACTCATAATGTTGTTCATTGAGTTTTTTCACTCGAACTTGTGCTGCTTTAAACCCACCAATGGCAGATTGTTGTTATGATTCAAAATCAGAAAGAAACTCCATAAGCCATGTTGAAGCCCCCACCCCAGTCCTCCGTCCACCAGACTGGACCGGAGCACTTGTTTTCTCTCTCTTTCATCTCCTCTCGCCTCCCGCGCTCAGCTGACCTCCACGATCAGACCACAACTCACCCCATACGTGAAGCCCCTCATTAGACACTGCAAAGCTCAATGCATAACAGCTATGCTCACCGAGCACACCCTTAATATTCAAACCTATGAGAGGAGTGAGGCTGAGAATAAAAATAGTTTGAACCATGATTAGACCACTATGTACCATGTCTATATGTGTGTGTGTGTGTGTGTGTGTGTGTGTGTGTGTGTGTGTGTGTGTGTGTGTAGCTTGGTACTGGATTAGTGAGGTCACATGTATGTTCACATGGTGTTTTCCTGATATTGTTGGAGATCAAGTTGAAGTTGTTCAGGTTCAAGCTTGAATCGGTAAGAGGAAAAAAAAGGAAAACAAATGAGGAAAAAACACGGAAGTGGAAAGAAACAGATGGTAGTGAAGGCAGAACAGTTCAGAAAACCACCAACAACGCACTGAGTCTGCCAAGGACAGCCGCAAGACTAAGGGCAAGAACATGATTGCAATGTAGACAGGCCGTGTGTGTGTGAGTGTGTGTGTGTAAGGTGTGGGTGAGACATGTCTCTTACAGATGTGATAAAACGGCAGCGTCTCTGGCAGTGTGCGCGTCGACGGTGTAAATGGCAGAATAGAACTATTGAGTTAGTCGGCTGTGAATCAAAGGTAATTTAATGAGCTGAGTCGAAGGAGCACCGATAGAGTGCGCAACTATGGGAAAACCGGTCTCTGCCCTGTCCACAGACTCCAAAGACATGGAGTGTGTCTGCGTTTACAGCTGGTGAGGATGTACAGACGGCTGAACTCTCGCTGGCTCTCTCGTTCTCCCTCTTCATTTGCCTGGGGTTGCCATGGAAATGGGGGAGGCTTGCCTGGGCGGCCCATAACTTCTGGAGGGCCTGTCTGGATGTGACACTTCCCTTTCAGACGGCATTGTTTGGACACTGATTTACGTGTGTTTGTTGCACTTTACCACCATCTCGTCCACACCTCCAGTGGAGAGGCCAGCTTTTAAAGGATCAATGCATCCAATACCTGACAAAACATGGCGCTGAAGTTTTTTTAATGTGTTTGATAGAATGATGAAGAAAGTCCTCATTTAGACCAGAGCAATCTTTTGGTATTTATCATTGTGTTTATGTTTGTTTCTTTCCTTCCCTGTTTGAAACAGTGCTCATTTTCCCAACCAGGCCATCCCTCTTCCCTCCTAGTGGGCGGTCCCACAACTCAGAGGAGTCCAATCAGTGGCCAGCATTTTCCCTATCTCTCTATGGTCAGCCTGTTAAGGACTTTTTGTTTTCACTTTTAACTTTTTTTCCTGCTACCCCTGATTGAGCCACTTGAGCCTGGAGCAGATGGAAAGACTGTAGTGGGGGGAAAGTAAGCGAGTAGCAGAGAGAGAGAGAGAGAGAGAGAGAGAGAGAGAGAGAGAGAGAATTGGTAGAAGCCATGCAGTCAGTGAGGCAGACCAGCGACAATGCTTGACAAACTTAACCAGTGATCATCATAAAGCCTTTCTTTCACTTTGACTGAGCTCCTGAGGGTACAAGAAATCTGACAGGACAGCCCAGAGGGGAAACATCGACTCATCGATAAAGCAGAGACGGGCTAAACGATCCCAGGACGTGGGGATAGAAAGAAAGAAAGAGTTAGAAACAAAGAGAGGGAGTTCTACAGATGAGAGCTGAAGCAGAGGGGTAGAAGGAGATGCTCAGTGGGAAAGGACAGTGAAGAGAAGAGTGAAACAAGTAACAGGATTACTGCAAGTGGGTCCATCTAAGCCAAAGCTACTGCAAGTAAAGCAGAGACAGACATCGATCAGACAGAGTTAGAAAGACAGAACTAGACAAGGATGGCCAACTCAGGTCTCCAGTTGTTGGGTTATTTCCTGGCGCTGGGCGGCTGGATCGGCATCATCTCCACCACCGCCTTACCCCAGTGGAAGCAATCGTCATACGCTGGCGACGCCATCATCACGGCCGTGGGTCTGTACGAGGGGCTGTGGATGAGCTGCGCCTCGCAGAGTACAGGACAGGTGCAGTGCAAGATCTTTGACTCCATGCTCTCGTTGGACAGTGAGTACAATGTTTGATTCTGGGTCTCTCCAACTTGTTGTGCCTTGTTCTCTCTCCTCTCTCACTGATCCCCCCCTTTGCCTGAATTAATCTATTTTAAGTGTTTTAAAAGGATTATATGCTCGTTATCAGAATTTTATAAATTGTTCATTATTATCACATTTGAAACTAAGAAGATGTGCAGGGTTGAATACCTAACGGGGAATTCGTGCAGTAATTGTAACAGTTATATTCACATGATAATTTGTCAGATGATGAATAGCACAATTAAAATTCAAGCCAATAATCCTCTCCTAATGAAAGGTTCCTCTAATCACTCTTTTTTCCACTCAGTATCTCTGATTCTCAAAATGCTTTATCTTTTTTGGTTGCCCTCATTTTATTTTCTTTTACAGTCTCTTTTTGGTGAGGCAGTTTTTTCATTAGCCAAATATTCTCCTTTGCCGTCACTCTGTCTTCCCAAGTTTCGCCCATAAGTATATGTGGCGCTGTGTTACAAATCACATTTATTGTATCCAGCCCATTCATTTGGCCATACGTATTAATCAGCAGCAAAAACAGAAGGAAAACAAATCCCCAGGCCCCCCCTTTCTGGGACGCATTACATTCACAGGCTGTAAATCTCACTTAGAGTGTTGCTGTTCACATCTTTAATAGAGCTCAGCTCTGTCTTAAAACTTCAGAACATCATGAAACGTAATGTGTGAAGAGTGGGAGGGGGTCAGGAATGTGGTGTTCGGACATAAATTAGCTCCGAATATGAGCCTCTTGTCATCTCCAATCTGTAAGTGGGAGCCAGTGACTCATAATTAATGGTACCCAGATTAAATGAATCCATCCATCTCCTGCCTGCTTCAATCATCCTTTTATTCGTTCATTAGAGATTCTAATGAGAGGCTACGCGGGGGGGTGGGCTCGGTCAGAAGCCGTTTTCACTGAGCAACTGAATGCGCTGAACGAGTTTGCCTGTTTTTCCTCTGGGGTTTGGGACTGATTCTTGCTGCGGCACACTTTCCCTGGGAAAACAAATGAGGCTCTTAGTGAGTCATTATATCAAAACATTTTCTCTGGCGTTCTGTGTGCCGAACTGATCTCCCATCTCCCTTTGGTTCACGGCAGCAGCAATAAGAACAGCGTATTGTCCTGGCTGGATGAATAGGGGCTGTTAGGAGAAGAAAAGGCCAGTGTTGAGCCAAACACCAGAGATATTCCCAGAATGTGCTCTGTCTTCCCCACACGCGCACATTGTTCCATTTGTCCATTAACACGCCCAGTGATTACAAGATACACTGCAGACAAACACTGAAGAAAAACCTTTCCGAAGAGTTAAACTACATGTTGCTAGGAATAACCATCCAACTGAAAAGTTGTGACCAGGCATTCTTGATCAATCACCGGTTTATTCAGGCGTCTCCTGAAGACAGACACATTATGAAACGGAGCAGATCAGCATTCAGTCATGTGTCTGCAGGGTTCGAAGAAAGCGCTGCACCTCTGAATCCTGATTGAAAACCCCTGTTGTGTTATTTTTGATCCGGCGGTAACTCTTGATTTGAGTTCTGAAGGAAGTCTCCTCCCTGGCTACATTCACAGCAGGAGCAGCATGTGATAATGGGTGTAATTGTTCACCAGACTGTGCTGAACTCGCCTGATGCAGCCAGGGCAACTGTAGTGGAAGGAGCTGCCCCATGTTCGTTTGAAAAAAGAGGAATAATGATCAGTACATATAAAGTTGAGGAGGATGGCTGTTATTGTGGATGGTAGTTCTGAAGGACTGTTCTTTAAAACCACAAACAAGTAATAACAAAGACACATTGACCTGCCTCACCTGACAGTCTGCCCTGCCACATTAAATAATCACTTTACATTCCCTTTAATGTTGAAGCCATAGGTTATCATCAAGTCAAATCATACCACATTTATATAGCATATGAATACACTGTAATATGTGTAATTATGCTAGCTGAATGCAGCTTTACATTCACTAAATAAGGAAACTGTTACAGTTAATAAATGTTTTGGTTTATGCTCCTTGAAGATAATCCAACAGTGCAGATACCGTGAATCAGTTGTCTAAAAGGACAAATCCATTCAATCAATGGACGAAGAACCATCACATCAACAATTCTATTCCCATAAAATGTCCAAAATCAACAATTTATTAGTACGATTCACAATACTTCCCTATATCCAGTCTTTGGGTTCGGTTTCTAACGGGTCCATCCATCCATTATCTATAACGCTAATTCTCTTGAGGGTCACGGGGGGAGCTGTAGCCAAACCCAGCTGACATTGGGCCTGACGGAGCGTACACCCTGGACAGGTCGTCACCGCTTCGCAGGGCCAGAAAACAAACAACAATACTCGCTCACATTCACACCTGAAATCAATGTAGCGTCTCCAATCAACCTTACCCCAGTCTGCATGTCTTTGGAATGTGGGAGGAAGCTTGTGCACCCAGAGAAAACCCACACAGACATGAGGAGAGCAGAACCTTCTTGCTGTGAGGGTACAGTCCAAACCGCTCAGTCTCTAAAAGTATCAAACTTAAAATATCACAATTTCTTTGTAAACAAGATGGACACTGTCGTTAAAGTAGATTACTAAAAGATGAGTAAAAAGTAATGTGTGTGAGCATTTTAGTAAAAATGGTCATGTTCAATATGAGTTTTTAATAGTTTGTGGAAGACAACTAATCTCTACCCACACAGAGGAAAATGTATTTATATTGACACTTGTTAAGACAAATTGATTATTGATTTCATGAGCTTTGTGGATAATGATATATAGATAATCAACATACTTGTCCTTTAAGACTGGATACTTAATATGATGGGGCTCAGTTTCAGTCATGATAGATAGACCTGAACCAAAATGGCAAATATAAAGTGGAGTCCCTGTCTTTCTATCTAAAGAGAAAATGGGCTGTGATGTGCGTACGTCAACACAGTGAGCAACAACAGCATCTCCTCCGGTCTCAGTGGAGACATGCTTTCTCTCAGCTCACACTAAAACCCAACTCACTAAAAAGGGAAATTGGTTGGGGCAGATTTAATTTCAACTAAATAAAGGGTGGTACAACAGAGAACATCATACTTGGGTTTCTCTGCTTTGAGTTTTTGGTAAAACTCAATTGGAGCTGTTAAATAACAATGTTGGAGATGTAGTTTTATGGTTGAAGTAGTGAGTGGGCTAACATTATGTGCAAAAGAGTCACCAGTGACCTCACAATGGGACCGTACAACTCCCACACACACAAACACACACACACACACACACACTAGCAAGGGTGCACACACTCAATGAAAGCTTGTGGCTGGCACTGCCAACCTTGGCACTGGGAAGAGATAGAGCCCAGTGGGTGAGCCAGTCCATCTCCCTCCTCCATCCTTCCTTTTAATCTCTGCTTCACCCCTTGTAGTTGGTCAGGGACTGAAACTGCTCCGAGTAGTGTCATTTAACAAGGTCCTAAACCCCTACACGCCCTCAGAAGAAAGGAAGAATGCCCAGAATGGATGAAAGAAAAAGGAAGAAATCAAACCAGTCTCTGTGTAAGACCATTCAGATTCTCCATCAAAAGGAGCTCTGGAGCAATAAATCACACTTCAAAGATTGTTCCGTCCTCTTGCCCCATCATAAGTTCCCTCAGGTCAGCCTCTGAACTGCTACATCACTGCTGGGCCTTGTGTGTATTTCTGTCACAATGACAAATGATGACTTCAGGTTCCTGCTCAAACTGTTCCACAACAGGAAGTGAATTTTCTGTTCTTTTCAGTTTTTGAAAACGAAAAACACCTAAATGAAAAAAACAAAATAAGTCATGTTTTTTCCAGGGCTCTGAGGACTATGAGGTTGGCCTGAAATCTGCAAGAAAACCAAATTGATTCTGTCCTGCGATATTACATTTTTCTAGAACTACAAGATATGTTTCACAGGTCCACAAAAAATAAAGCTCTTGAGTGAACATAAATATTTTTGGGGCAAATCATTTTGCTTTATTTTAGTCTGGCAATAGTTTGATCAAACTCAGCGCCTATAATGTGAAATGCAGTTAAAAGCTCCAGAAACAGAGCAAGTATTAGTGAACCTGGGAGTAACAATATGTAAGATTTTTTCTGTTATTCCATTCTAGTTAAACTATTGACAATTTGAACGTAATAGCTCAATCTAATCCTTGAAAACCACAATATATGGTTGAAAACTCACTGCTCTGTTCTAGACTAGACCATTTTAGCGTAAAAGTAAATTCTTGACTTCTTAAACCATGATTAAAAGTAGACTTTTTTTACTACTCTATTCTAGCTCCTCTCCTCTGATGTGTAAACAGTGTTACACTTAAGTCATGGTTATTTGAAGCTAATATCTGTGTCCCTGGCTGTTAAACTAGGATGAAACCCTGTTACATTTACTTTAATCACCGTGTTTGTCAGCTCTGTTAGTTATCTGAATCATGATGTTGGAATTTGCATGTTTTCTCCCCGCTGCTGGGATTTCTTCAATCCCCCTGGCTTGTTGTAAATAAGACACACTCTATCAGTATTTTTGACAGTTTCATTAAGTGCTTAGCGTTGCTTTCGCGCCGACACGTTTGTGTGTTGCAGCGTTTGAGGCAGCGGCGTCTGATCGCTGTGGCGACAGCCCCATGAAAACAATCTTGCTTTGTAACTAAACAGCCACACTAATCCCACTGTGTGAAACATGTAAAGCAGGCCCTCCTACAGCTGCTGTGTGTGAGAGAGCGCTGTGTGTTTCAACCGTGTCTATCCCACCAGTAATGGTGCGGGTGCACATACTCTGATGTGATGAGTGCGTGTAAGTATGTGTAAATACGTTCTTCCCACTATGTTATGTGTTCCGAGGCCTATGTGGGCAGTGCATTCGGTTTTTGAGAAGACAAAACCACAGTGGAATGATGGGGAGAAGATTTGGAGGATCAGTTAAGGTCCCGGGCCTCGGCCAAGCCCGTCACCTCTGGATAATAAACAGATGGATTCACCCTGCTCTGGAAAATAGGACAGTGGTGGACTTTAACTAATGAGCTTTCTGTCAAAAATGCATGTGGTTTTCTACCAATGCTGCATAGCGTGTGTAGCTTCTTCTCACTATAATTATCACTGCTATGTCCAGCAATGCTTTATTCTAATTGATGGAGTAGAAACTATTTGTTTTCTCTTCTCCTCGTCATTTTCCTCATTCTTTCTTGCCCTTCTTTCTTATCTTATTATTGTATCACTCTCATTCACCTCTTTGTGCCCCCTCTCCGTGCTCCCTGCCTCCACCTTTTCCTCTTCTTTATCTAGTCCACATCCAGACATGTCGGGCCCTCATGGTGGTGTCAGTGCTGCTGGGCTTTATCGGCATCATCGTCAGTGTGGTGGGCATGAAGTGCACCAAGGTGGGAGATAACAACCCAGCCACCAAGACTCGCATCGCAGTGACCGGAGGCGCCCTCTTCCTGCTCGCAGGTGGGATTCCTGCTGTGTTATGTTCTAGTTGTTTTTTTTCACTTGAGTTTCCAACCTAAGATATGCTGCAAAACGTCCTGCAATTACTGCATTTAGCCAGAATGGTTAGGTATTTTTCTGGCCTGAATCTATCACGGGGAGTCTTCTGGGTAATTAGAGTCCCTGCTGTAAACAGGAAGTGGTCGTTTTAGAGGCATTAGCCGCTGATCTCAGAGATAAACCATAAGCCCAGGGGAGACAATCAACTGAACAAGGATTCTCCACTTCATTTTTGTGTCGTTGTTATGTGCAGCACTGAACGTTTGCTTGCTTATTTGACACACATATTCAGTTGTATTAAACCTTGCTCCCTCCACAGGTCTATGTACTCTGGTGTCTGTGTCCTGGTATGCCACTCAGGTGTCCTATCTGTTCTTCAACCCAAATACACCGCCCAACGCCAGGTATGTGGCTCATCTCGTGCCAAACTCTGTTCTCCATCAGCTGTATCTCTTAATCACAACAGATAAGAGGTTATATTTATAATCTTTACTTTTTCCTGACACCAAACTATTGTTTTTTTTCTTAAAATTATGTCAGCAATAAAGTTATTAAGTTATATTTTTAAATGAAAACCCAATTTTCTTCTGGCATGGACATCAGTATTCTGTGCATCTGTCATCAATATTAGCAATAACATTAAACATACATCAAATCCATAGCTGGAGGTTTTGTCATTAAACAAACTGAAAAGATACTTTTGTAGAGTTCTAATTAGCGAAACATACTCTTTCATCCATTATGCCATTAAAACGTTCCACAGAGACTATAAACACATCACAAACACAATGTTGCAACTGCTAAAATAGTGGCCACTGTGGCTCAAAAGATAGAGTGAGTCGATCGCCATCTCCTTCAGCCTTCATGCTGAGGAGTTCTGAAGAATAGTGTGAAGTGCTTTAAAGGGTAGATGTGACTAGATAAATGCACATCCATTAAAAAATAAACCCTGTATCAGGCATTTTAAATACAAATACAGAGTTCTGCTTCATTAGAGTTGCATGTGAGAGGACAACAAAGAGTCTTGTGACTGTGTGATATCATTGTTAAAGAAGACGCGTGGAGGTGGGAATTGGACACGGACAGCAAAAGGCAAAGACACCAGTCATCAAATCAATGATGATGTCAGTTTTTACATAACACCAGGGAAACAGTTAAGAATGTACTGCAGAAGCTTTCTTCAAGTTCCTTTCACTCTCTACTACTTTCGCTTTGACTGTTCAAGTCTTTGCATCTTGTCCATCAAAATATTTAACAACTGCAGCCTGTTCTCAGATGCTGGATGTGCACCATTTATTGTACATAAACAGAAATTACCATCACTCACTTGGATGTTTATAGAGACAGCCAGTCATAGCTCAGGGTCTAACTGAATAAAGCTTTTTCTACAGTTCAACAGTTATTGATGGTCAGTACCACAGACTGCACATCAAAGCCACTTTAGGGTGATTAAGTTAACATTAAGGTCAGAAGCCTGGCAGACTAATAGTTAACATGGATCATTTTAACCTCAAACTGCTTAGGAGCAAGGCTAATGTTTGTACCACCACTTGTTGAGAAATGACGAGGACCAGTACCTAACAAAGAGAGATAAAAAAAAAAATAAAATAAAATAAATAAAAGGCAGTCGTGGCATTGTATTAGTTTATAACTGTTGTTGCTTTTGAGTTTGACCTTATAATAAATTAGCAAGGAAGGTACCAACAGCATTGCCTGAACATGTCGATTTCCTTTTTGTTTCCTGCACAGGTATGAGTTCGGCTCAGCCCTGTTTGTGGGCTGGGCGGCGGCCAGTCTGACGGCACTGGGCGGCTCCTTGCTGTGCTGCTCCTGCTCCAAAGACATGCGAGGACAGCAATATTACCGCCAATCACAGCCCTCCACAGCCAGGGAGTACGTGTAAACCCCACCCACTTCCAGTAGCCACCCAAACAGAGAGCAGAGGACAAACTTGCAACAGCCCCCTTTTAATCAGATTGTGCGGCCAAAACCAAACCAAAAGACTATCATGCATTCATGGCTGCGATCATTTACTACTCACACACTGGGATTCATTAACAGAAACAGGCACTTCTACTTACAACATACAGTATTACACACAAGCACATTGCCTCAATGTATTCTTCTGACTTAGAAAACGTATCCAGTTAACATATTGTGAATAATGATCAGCTTGTTTCATGAACAGAAACTTTGTTTGCTTTCATGTCATTACTCGAGCTGATTAAATCTGACCCCCCACAAAATAGAAAAAAATTTACTGACTCAAAATGTTTTATCTTGATACAGGAAAGCTACATTTAAAGGTCCCATATTTTACATGTATAGCCATAAGAAGATATTGGTATATTTATTTAAACCACATCGAAATATTTTTTTATTATCTCTCTCATATTTCTCAAGCGGTTTAGCGAGACCAGGGGCCAAAGGCAAACCACAGGGAACAGACTGTAGCCTCCTGCTGACGCTTGGCCAGTCTGACTAAATGCAAATAGCGATAGTCAGTTAGTGCTGAAATGAGCCGAAGATAGCAACAGGTCAAATTCTGACAAAAAATGTCAGGAGAGTAAAACAGTAGCTACTGGTCTCTAATAATATGGTCCTTCGGAAGGCTGTGCTATGATATACTGGATTATTCACATCCGATGATTGTGCAGCATTTCCTCCTCATTTGGCTGATTTGTATCAGCTAGCTCAATGACAGATTGACTACTTGTGTTGTTAACAACAACAAAAGTTTGACGTTTGCTAAGGGCAGTGACTGTTTAAAATTAATTAAATTAAAGAAGTCCTAACGGCTCATTTTAAGGCAGTTTCTGAATACAGGCTGTGTACATTTTTCTGCAGATTTAATGTCATGATACTTTCACACTATTTATAAGGCATCTAGAGCTGCTCAATTATAAGAAAATATATGAAAATCTCACTTTCTACTATATGGGACCTTTAAAGTGAATCCAAAAGTTATCTAAAAGCTGTATCACATCAGACATACCTAGAGGGAATGGACACGGAGAAATAGAAGTACTGTAAAACACTCTGAACCTTTATCAGCATGTCCGATGCTTCCTGGTTGGAGCTGCATCTGTGTTTGCCTGCATATAGCTTTGCTTGTTAACACTCCACTGTTGCAGGTAGGTTGTGTTAGGAGCGTCAAATCACTGAGCAGAAACTTAGAAAAGATACTGTGCAGCTCCTCTGTTGGGAGAAAAATAACAGAGGTTACCTTGTTTCATCGCAGCTGGAAAAACAGGACAGTTCCCACCATGATGAAGAAAGTTTACACTAGACTACGTGTGATAAACCAAAAATAAGCGTCAATAAATAATGTGTGCATTGTCCTACATTATGTAGTTAAGGCCTCAGGCAGCCATTTCATATAGCAGCTGAGCAACTTAATTAATTGAAAGGTAGTTTTTTTTGTCAGGCACAAAAGGCACTTGGTGTGAGCTACAGGAGACACAATCTGAACTGCAGCAGTGGTGATTGTTAGTGAAAAGGCGTCTGCTTAGAGCGTACCAAGTATGAATGTTGTTAATATTATTTCAACATTTTACAACACTAAATCATTGACACATATCATCCAGCTCCATGAACTAACAGTATTATTCCAGATCAACACACTCCTTTATTTTATAATCTCATGTATAACCAAATTTACCATCTAAGCTGTTTCATAGACTTCTCATTTTACCAGGGATCATAAGCTAAAGCCCTAGTATAGTATAACACATTACTTTACAGTACACCATAAGCTAATGTGACACTGAAAACACAGTAAATAAATATCATGTCATATTTAACTTACAAACCACTGACTGCTCCATGGGAATAAATTACAATCGATAACTGCAGCAATTTTTAAATCTGCCTCACATAAAAGCCTGTAAAACTTAACAACAGTCTAAAATGGCCCTTGAGCTCCCCATTGATGCTCCCACATCACATTGCCCCCATTTGTGTTTCTAAAAGAGCTGCTACATCACTGTTCCAGATAATAAAGCCAATTACTTTTCTTAGAACAGGTCCCAGTCCCCCCGTTTCCCATTCATATGGCCTCTCTTCTTGGTAGACACTTGTTTGTCGAGTGCTCTATTATGGTCAGATTGGCGGGGGGTGGGTAGGTCTATAGGAAATTCCTTTTGCCCTTTAAATAAAAGGGGATGCCAGGGGTCACTGTTCTGTCAGGAGCAGCTGTGTTTGAATGGGGATTGCTCAAAAACAAGTCTGATTGAACTTCCTCTAATGATGTGTCCATAGACAAAAAAAACTATAAGTTACATCTAAAAGAATATTTTGACATTTTGGGAATGCACTTATTCAAATTATTGAAGACAGGTACATGAATAGTTGGATATTACGACAGAGTACTAGGGTCATGTTGAAAACAAAATAAATTATGAGATGTTGAGAATTAAGTCGTAATACTACAAGAACAAAATCGTAGTATTACAATAATAAAATCATAATTTTGTGAGACTAAGTGTTCATTTATGAGAAAAAAAGAAAAAAAAAATTCAGGAAATAAGCAGCAACAACTTTATTCACTTAAAATTATGACTTTTTATTGTAAAATTACAACACCTTTCTTGTAAAATTGCAACTTTATTCTCATAATAGGTTAAAGGTAAAATACAAGCAAGATATAAATTGTTATTTATAACTAAATAAATTAGTATCCTGAAGTGTTGTTAGTATGTAGATTTTGTTACTTTGTAACCAAACTAATTTCACACTGCTACAACATTTATGCTAAGCTAAGCTTAACTCAACTCGCAGTAAGAGGTAGAGTGTGACAAACTGTATTTTTCCCAAAAATGTTAACTCTTGCTAAAAATAAATGATGAGCTAGCAGCTAACTTAAGTTCACCCATTGAAAAGTGGGTTGATGTGTTCTGTTTACCTTCATCAGTCCATCAGTGAACATTGAACCATTTGGTAGCCTACATGTAGCGCGTCTCTTAACGAATAGATGCAAGCCAGCTGATATGTAGCATCACCTCCCATGCTCCTCCTCATTGACTTGCCCTCCTTTTGCCAACATCTTTATTGTCATCAAGCATCTCACTTTCGTCTTTCTAACACTTCATACCTTTTGTGAGAATCTGAGAGATCTTGATGTGTCTCCTATTCCCCTCCTGTCCTCTAATCCTGTTCTTCTCCTACTGTCTTCTTCTCTCCTCTAATTCAGGGCAGACTTGTTGAGTGAAACTAGTTTCCCTGACTGATCAGCCCCCGCCTTTTTATCCAGGACTGTCCGACTGTACAAGCACTGTCTTCCCTTTTTTATCCCGTTACCTCTTAGACCCAATTTGGACCTCTTGTAGAAGAATATTTCCCTTTCCTCTGTGCTATAATCAGTTTGAATGGGAACTCAGATGAACTGCCTTCTCCCGTTTTCTCTTACCTTCTGAGCCTTTTCTGTAAATATGGACTCTCATCTGATCAGATCTTTTCTTTAAGAAATGTGTTGGCCTCCTCCTTCATCTCAGCTTATAAACGCCTCCCCCGCCCCCCTCTGCCCCTTTATCAGCTGAAAGTTAACAATGAGGGTTTGAATGATGATCGCTGATGGATGATTTCGCTGATATCCTATGACCTCTGGGTGTTTTTGTAAATGTGTTAGGGTTGATTTTGTTTTCTCTGTGACTGTACTTTGACTGAAATGTGTCTTTTTTTTCCCTTTTGAATTGCAGACCAAATGTTAAAAGTACCCCACCAGAGAAAAGGGAGCAGTACTTGTAGTTTGGGAGAGTCTTCTGGCATTTCCATGGTTTAGATACTGTCAACAGACAAAGCCCTCTCACTGAGGTATTCAAAACAGACAACACTCAAGTATATTCAAGTATATTGTGGCAACATTAACTTTAGTCTTTGTTCAAGTAAAATAAATTGTTTTTGAGAGGTTTAAATGAAATAGTCATTTCAGAGGGAATAAAAAAGATGATATCCTTGTTTTGTCTGTTTTGCTGACTTTGGGAGAGAGAGCATTCAGGGTATGTTTTCTATAATATGTTAAAATGCCCAGGTGTATATACCACCTATTCTATTCTTCCTTTTTTTTTTTTTTACTACATATATAATGTTTACTACAGTGCCTTATAACACATGTTTGTGCACTTGTATGTTTGGATTCTTCCTAGTCTCCCATCCCATCTGAGGGATGTGTATCCATAGCTCCTCTGCCAACAGATCTGTACACTTTTTTTTCTGTTGTTGGATTTCTGAAAATGAATGTGAAGCTACCATAAAATACCACTGATGAAACAACAATGACATACATTGCTATAGATAAGGCCGTGTGCACTGTTTGTAAGAAGCTTTGTGCCTGTTTCCAAGTAGCCTGGATTGAGGATATATCAAGCACATTCATTTTGTTTTGTTAAGTGCCAATATGATTTTGTGTGACTGGCGGAGTCGTTGTATTATTGTCTCAAGAGGATATACTGTACTGTGTGCTGTCTCCTGTACTAAGGAACGCCAGTTTGCTGAGTGTTCAAATACCCTTCTGATGCCTGCATTTATTTACCATGCCATTCCTGTCTCTAATATTTACCTCCTCTATGTTGTGTATTATCTCATTTACAGTATTCCCCTGTCTGTTTCTTTTAGAATAAAGCAAACAGCGATTAAAAAAAAGGGATTTGGCTGAGTCAGTGCTTCGTCAGTTGTTTCCTAGCTTTTCACACATGCCTTACTTTTTAGCCCGCTCGTTCCTCCTTCCCAGCTCAAATGCTTGTTTTGCACCCCGTTGTTCAATAATTACAGACGTGGAATTCCACATCTGCTCCACTGGACTCTGGCCCATTCTTAGAGGTGAACTCACAAAGTTAACTTGTACCATTGCTACAACTGACATCAACACTTGAATTTTCTTCTTGTTTTTTTTTTTCTTTTGTTTTGACGATTCTTAACTAATGACCTTGTAATTCAGGGTTAACTATTATCTGTATGAACACAGCGTTGTGAGTTTAAAAGATTCCCTCAAGTACAAAGTCTAACTAAAATAAATAACCCTTTGAGTGTTGTCTGGTGCAAAGTTCAGCACACATCTAGTCTGTAAATCACTTGTCCTGTGCTCCCCTTTGAAAAAAATAATCTAAATCAAAATGAAAACTATTCATTCCATTACCACATGATTTCATGATGGTGTCCTGTGGCTTCTAAGTCGAAACAATACTGTTAGGTATGTGTAGATGTCGATCGAGACCTCATTTCACAAGCCCTAATGTCACACAGCCAGTCACTGTATCAGGAAATCCATAAATTTGCTTGACCACTCACAGGAGAGCTTTAGATGCTGACGTCGGGCGAGAGGTTTGGCCCACCCTGAACAGGTCAAAAATATGGATACAGGCGAGCCTTCTGTCCGTACTCTGCATTAATTTGGTACATATTTTGAGAGACGACCTAAACGGTGCAGTACCACTGAAAATTGTTGGGTTGCCAATAGTTGAAGTTAGAGACACAACTGGATGTCTGTAGACACATAGAAGAACCTTTAAAAATGGCAGACATTTTTGAAGTGAGATTATATGAGTTGGTACGTAAGTTTAAACATCTACAGAATGTCACTTCACCTGGGCACAGGGACAAACAAAAGGTTCACAACGGTTGGGAGGATATCGGATGGGAGTTAGTAACGAGTTGGACGGTGAAGAAGGAGAAGTGCAAGGCTGTGCAAGACTGCTGCGTTCAGGCGCACAACAAGGCTGTCAGCAAGTGGAGTGGGGATGGTGCTGAGGAAGTGGATCCACAAATCCTTCGGCATCTGGGGTGGCTCAACGTGTACATTAATCATAGACCAAATGCGACCAACAACAATGACATGGTTAGTATCTAACTCAACACAGTTTATCTACCCTCACCTTCACTTGACTTTTGGCGCACCATAAATTAGCCTTCAGTTGTCAAGATGATTTGATCTCAAGGTTCAAAGTGTTTTATTTGTCATATCTACAGTCCTGTACAATGACATTTAGGGGTGCAACGATTAATCGACGTCGTCGATAAAAATCGATGACAAAAACAGTCGACGCCGAATTTACTCTTCGATGATTCGTTGGTTACGTCATAGCGCGTGTTTTTCGTGCCGCGCAGCTGAACTAAACGTCTGTTGCGATAGAATCGCAACGGACGTCGCCATTTTTTTGTTTTATTAGCACTTTGCCTGTCCTTGGTTTTAAATGGACAAAAACTAGATTTTTCTTTGCTTTTGTGTCAACAGTTCCCTTATATGCAGCAAAGTTTATAAAAAAAATTTTTTGGATGAAGTATCGATCTTTATTGTCTTTATTTTCAGTCATCACATGCCTCGAACAACCTCTAGCTAAATTTAAAAGCTGTTGGCTAAATAAGAGCAATTGAGAATTTGTGTCATTCATAATCAGATTAGTCGATTAATTGTTTCAATAATCGATGACTAATTGACTATCAGAATAGTCGTTAGTTGCAGCCCTAATGAAATTCGTACTTTGCCTTCTGCTACAAATAACGTGTGTTGATAAATAAATAAGAATATAATAATAACAAAAAATCAGACTAACCTCACCCCGATGTCCAACAAATCAAATTAAAATGTTTTCGTAACCTTCCAGTAAAACCTGGCTGGCATGTAAAACAGTAGCACCAGGGGGAAAACACAACCGATTTTTGTTGGCAGATATGATTGCATTTGTTACATTTGAAACTTTATCTAAATAAAGTTACTTTCATGCTCCCACACTTTTTGTGTCATGAAACCGTTGCACATTTACTGCACTTAACTCAGAGTACAACAGTAGCATACAAGCTAACAAGCTAACACAACATGCAAGTAGCTAACGCAGTTATCCTGTCTGAACATAATGTGTATCAAATCATATCGATATTATCTGGCTTACTTGCTAAACCTATCGACATTTGTTTACCTGGCTTCTGATGATAATCCAGCAAGTCTTTCAAGCAGAAAAGCAAAAGACATGACCAAGCTTATGTTATGACTGTCCAATAACAACAAAGCCAGGTCGGCTACCCTCTGTATCCTTTGGCCTCTTTAACCTTTCGCTAAAGAGTGAGATATGCTGCGATATTCACTTCTGTTCAGTTTCTAATTTGGTCACTTTTTCATTTCTTCTTTGTTTCTTCTGACAATGTTCAGTTTCTTTGGTGGCTCTGCTATAATGTCCACCCGGAGAATGGTGAATTAGTTGTCTCTTATTGCTGCTGGCTCTGACTCTGGTTGTTGGATGCATAGAGTTACATAGTGCTATTCCAGGCATCCAGGGTGCACTGTGGCCATGACAGACATGCCATTCACCATCATTATTAATTTTGTGCACAATCCCAATGATTTTGAAGCTGCTATTTTAAGGTATAAAAAAGACTTAAGAGTTGCTCTACGAAAAACTGCATACACAAATTCATTAAATAACTTTCAAAGGTTTTTACCATGTGGACGATATGAGTTACAATACTCGTCACATTAATTCAAATCAGCTCAAGCAGATCCTCAGTTTACTGAAACCTTCTTTCAGCAGAAATGAACTGTCAGTCTCAAAGCTGCTGTAGTAGAAGATGTTTTTAGAAGAGAGACAGTCTGTCCATGAGTTTGCAAACACAGTAAAAATGAGACAGAAATGCAAACTGAAGACACCAGTGGTGGGAACAGAGCACAGACGTGAAGTCTCACATACACCTGACATGTGCACATGCACCTACACAGCATGTCTATATGGTCTATTCCACCAGCTGTAAATACTAAGACTGTCATGTTAAAAAAACATCACCCACAGGGAAATTAGCCCCAACTGTTTATATGTACATAAACAGAGGCCCTGCACAAACAACTCTGATTGATAGCACAATGATAAAGCTCTCATCCAAATCAAACACATTTATCAGTGTCTGTCAGTTGAGTTTTCCTGATCATCAAAAGCCATGTAAGAGATCTTTCTGTGCTTTCTATCAAAAGAAAATGAATGTGACATTTTCAGTCACTCACATAAGTGAGCATGCTTTTATGAAGTGACAAAACTAATCATTCACAATCAAAATAAGACACACAATACATAACATAACCACTACAATGCATCCCACCAACACCAAATTGAATACTCTCATACACATTATAGAAGTACGTCAAACTGAGACAATAAATCTCACTAATAAACATGTCTTCAAGGACATTAAGTATTTTTTGCGTAAACAACTACAATTTGAACTTTATACTTTCTGATCTGAGCCTTGATTCCATGACTTCATTGCTCCATATTTACTAGTTATCTGTATTAATGTAGTTGTATAAGGCAACAATGATAGATTGCTGTGAAGGTTTTAAGCATAGTCAGAAATAAAGATGGCCGACATGTCTCCACTTCCTCCAACTGTTCCAAAATGAAGCTAAAATATCCTGGAAATGAATACTGTCATCTTGCAGACTGGTGATTGCAGACACACGTGTCTGACCAATTGCAAGTCAGTCTTATCTATGAATCATCATGCTTCTAGCTGTCATGTCACTTTTGTATATAGTCTGTCTATAGATAAACGATGGCACCGGGTTTAAAATGTTTAAAAAACAAGAAGAAAATAGTACAAAAACCTTGAATGGGATTTGAAACAGCGAGCCGAAGCACTATTAGCTTCTGGCCTGATGACGATCTCATTACTCCACCGAGCCGATGAGATGTTCATCATAAATGTCTTGTTCTTTGCTTTGTCAGCTGTATAACACCAGATGTGCTTTGAGGTAACACCCATGTAATCTGGTGATAGTCCGAACACAGAATAAACGCATGTATACTTAATACCAGGCTTCACAATCTGATGCTCCTCTTCATGGGAGACACAGGGAGTTATGAAGAATACACACGCGTGACCAGCTCCACTCAAAGTGCTTTTGTTTGACGCTGGTGATCATTACAATGTGCACACACCCAACATGTGGCACATGAAAACATCCCTCACATCAACAAGGCGGAAGCTCGAGCTGTGTTTTTATGAGTAAAGTTGGTGAACATGCTTCTAATGGACGTGTGGAGCTTCATGTGTCCCCCTGTCGCTGCTGGTTAAAGTCAGCGGACGTGATTTTAAAAGATGTTCTTGATGATCAGGTTCATTCATCGGAGAATGAAAACAACCCAAACACTCATCAGAAAATGGGTGTGTTGGTTTTTCGTAGTTTCTTTCATGCAAGTGTTGTTTATCTGTGTGAAATCAACAGATGATCTGTCCGAAGTTTGTCGAGTGTGTTGTCAACATGACACGTGTGTCTAGGCAAATCTGGAAAACTAACATAACATCTCCATTGTCGAACAACGTGTTGTGTATTTCTTCTCTCCTGTCAGATTGCTGCGTGCTTTGCTGGAGCTGTGTCAGTCGAAGGAGCAAATAAGGTTCCCTGTGTAACTAGGACAACTCTGGCAAATTATAATAGTGATGAATAATAATAATAAAACTATTTATATATTTTTTTATTTTCACAAACAATGTGGTGTGGTGATACAGGCAAATGTGGACACTTCAGAAAACATCATTAAAAATAAGGTGCCATCTGTGTCAGGATCATCTTCAGACTAAATATAAAAGTGAAAGAAATCCAACCACAGGAATCGATGCGCTGCGGTCCACATAAAAATAAACGTAGTGACAATGGCACTGACCACTACGCCACAGATCGGAGTGGTTATTAGAGTCACTTCTATCTTGCGCTGACTGTGAAGCCTGTGCACATCTTACCATTTGTTATTGTTTCAGGGAACACGCCCAGGTTAACTTGTGACAGTCACAATTTAACCGTAAACTCAGAGTTATCGGTCACACGTTACACATTTGAACACCGCTGCACCCGTACACTGACCACACGCACGACATCATGAAAAACTGCTATATCCTGCGCTCAAACAAAGCAGAAGCCACAAAAGAGTTTGCGTGCTTACTATTAGTCTGCGTATCGTGTGCTCGTTGATATCATGGTTGGTATGAAGCAAGTATACAAAGACGAGTAATGAGAGGCTCGTAAGAGCTTGTAGTCGTAAAAAAAATAATAGTATCATGGTTTGGTGTAAGGTCTTTTATTTAGTGTCTAAATGCAACACATATGCACATCTGCGCACTCATCTTCACGAAGTTCAATCTACCATGGCACTTCAAAAGTCACTGTAGAGACCCATGTATGTCCAGATAACCTTTATGGTTCACCAATAGCCACACCTTTGAAGATTTGTTTGGGTCATCTGTTTGTTATCTCCGACTCCTCATCAGACACAGGTGGAAATTCCAACACAATACAAATACTATATAATTAAATTGTAACTAAGGCATACATGGCCCAGAGGTTTTTAAAGGCTCCCCAGTTTATGTTCACCAATTAAAATATTAGCACATCACAAACATTTTAATTTATTACAATTGCTCAAGTATCTCATGTCCATGTAAAAACCACTCACAATGATGTGCAAATAAAGGACAAATTATATGGTAACCTGTTGGTCCACATCCACTAACATGGTTGGTTTGGGGCTGTTTTTCCTTTTTAAACATCACAGTAAGGAAACTAAATATGTCTACAAATACTTTGATACTAATTTGACCCATGTGTGAAACGTTTGGCTAATTTTAAATATCAAAGCATTGGCAAAATAATTAGGAATGTAATTTCAAGGTCGCTCAATCACAGTCACCTGTTGGTGGCAAGGCCTACATATATGGATTTTTCAGCTCACATGATTTGTAGGAGTAAGGGGATTCAGAGAGTGACAGCGAGAGAAAGAAAGAGAGAGAAATATTAATAGCAAAAGAGAATTGAGAAAGGAGATTGTTGAGGTAAGGTTAATTCAGGTGACAAAGTATTTAGAGTATTTAGCGCAGGGATAGTATAGAAAAAATATTGTAGATATAGGATTGATTATTGTAGATATTAGATATAGGATAGATTTGAGTAGCAATAGGCATAAATTAGCACAGGGTATTATTCAGATTAGTAACAGTTTAGTCAGGGACACATAGTTAGATAGTTAGAATGGACCGTAAAATGGTCAGGGAAATTAAAGACTTCCTGAGGCATAATGCCTATCCTTTAGGTTTATCCTCAAAAGAGCGATATACAATTAAAGAACAGTGCTTATGATAAGTCGCAAACCAGGAAGAAATTTGAGGTGTGTTGTTTGAGGGCCGGTGCTAAACCATAAGTAAGCTGTGCCTTGGAAACACGCAACCTGTGACATGTTAGAGGTTGTATATCTTTGGTAGTTCAGTCATTTGCACTGGAAATAGATTTTAATGATCCACACAAACACATTGTGAGGTGGTAGAGGAGGCTGTAATACACATCACTCCTTTCAAAATACACTTATTTGCTCTGAATGGCAATAATGATGTTCTATAAAAACGCATTGAGAATAAAAAGGCTGCAGAGAAGCATGCACTGAAGCGGATGTGCACAGTAAACATACATTGTAAATAAATGATATAAATTGATCGTATATAAACAGAGTTTCTACAATAAAATAATACAATATAATAATAACAATAACAAGAAGGCGCCTGACTGAATATTAGGGATGTATGATTTTTGTGAAGGCTTGCGTTAATGACGTATGTGGTGACGTTCAAAGCCTCGCGAGCCGGCCGAATCACGTGACTGAGTCAGGAAATGGTTCGCTGGTTTGGTGTGCAATTCGAAATATAAGGGGCAGCGAAACGCAATGGATTTATTCAATTCAAAGCTTCACACACCAAAGCCATGGTGCGATTATAATCACTGCCTGTTTTTCATTTATTGTCTACTTGATGGCGCAGTAGAGCAAAAGAAGCACCATGAAGCTTCGGCCCATTAGTGAACCAATTGCAGGGACAGCGTCAATGCTTCATGAAGCTTCATCTCGCTGTCACTATTGAATATACGTCATGTGTTTGTCAAATGTCGCGCCTACAGGGTCTGTTCCTGTCGTCAGCCTTTTCACGTGACTCCCACCTTTCTCCTATTGGTTCATTTTACTTAACCTCAGCCAATCTTAAACAATGTTAGTGCAATGGTTTCACACGAAACTATGAGATCAGCCAATCTGAGTCAAAAGTTTATTGTATTATCATATTTTCGAATGTTGAACAATCAACCCGAAACCAGAGAACCTGGAGAAAACACATTAACTTCTATGCAATGTGCCTTTTAAAAAATTTAAAGACCTTAACAATCATAGAACAACACACAACTACCAAGCACTTTGGGTCCTCCAGGCAGAAAAAAAGTAAATGTGGGCCATTTGCATTGACATTTCAAAAACGCAGTGGCAAAGAAAGGGGAAAAAGTAAGAGGAACTTGGCGGCACAAGCTGATCTTTGAAGGAAGATACAATATATTCTTCCAGTGCTGGGTCTTCCATTTCCAATCCCAAAAGCACACTTATACCACCGCTCCACTTTTTGCACATTTTTTTGAAAATGACTTTGTCTAGGCATTTCATCTTTTTTTATGGTGATCTCAATTTTTTTATCCTTGATTGAGAACCATATTTTCTCGACCAGACGCTTGATGATGGCATTTGGTGACCTGAGAGTGTTCAACACCTTTGCTTTATCAAAGATCCTCGAAACCAGCTTCATAACAATTATCCTGAGGCGTAATTTTCTTCTGTCCTCTGTTGGCTCTTTCTCTTCGCTGTATTCTTCCTTGAATTCAGGAGTGGTCATCTCGCTTTCTGAGCCAGACTCTTGACGAGCTGCTGAAGGCAGACTGGCCCCACCGATCGGGCCCTCTGACACAGCTTTTTCTAAAGTTTGTGTTATCACCCTGGAAGCGAGAGTTTCTGACTGTGTGTGAAGCCACCACCTCATTACTCCAAGGAAACACCACACCATGGCAAGGATTTCAGCTGATATGATATCACGTGGCGGTAAAACCATTATGCTTATGCGCCGTGGTTGTGAGGCTTTTGGTTGTGAGGGGATCTTAGGTCTCATCCTATCAATGTGATTGTTGAGGATATTTTTCAGCTCATTGGTTAACTTGAGGTTTTCACCACTGAAAATATCATCAATCCATTGAGACACATTCTGCCCCTGCTGTATCTCACCAACTACTGTTGGAAGCAGAGCGTCAATATCACTCATCACAGACTCCATTGACTGGCTACTTAAAACCTTGTCAAAGGCTGGGTTGTCAGAGCTGCCAAAGTACTTCTTATTCAGTCTCTCCACAATATGACAAATGGACGCTTGGGCAAACTGCTTTGCAGCGTATGTCTAAATCCTTCCACACACTTTCTTCAGAGAGGGTGTGCTTTGGGCTGCTTCTAGCTCAACTTGGTTTTGCGACATGATTTCATCCACAATCACCTCAGCAACGTCATCTGCAACATTCTTAATCTCCAGAGTGGAGCCAGATTCCAACTGCTCATGATCATATTCGGAAATTTCCTCAGAAGAAGATTCAGTGAATTGAGAGACCTCATCCTTAATGATCTCCTGGACACTTCTGGATGTTGCAGAGAGAAGACTTTCTCTGTCTTCTGAGATTGTCTTCCGGGATGAGGATGATGACTGACTGTCTTCTTTATTGACCAGTTGTTGGTTTTTCAGATTCCTCATGAGTCCTTGGATCATTTTGCCGGCCTGTTGAATCAGACATTGTATTCTTTTTGGAGGTGTGACACGAGAAATAGTTTCCTTCACACTGTCCACGCTCATGGAAAGGACAGAGTTGACACACTCTGCAATCTCTTTAGCAATCAAATGTGTCAACTTCTCTGAGCTGGCCAGATTGATCTCATCTGGAACGTCAAGAACCTGAGCAAAAATCTGAGGAAGTGTGTTGCCCAAAGAGCATATCACACTATTCAGAGACACAGGCCCAGCGGTGCTCACATGACCCCATTAGGGTGGATTGTGTCACTAAAAAGACAATTTCCAGCAGTTTTTCTCCCAGTATGGTTATTGTGGCCACATCAGGTTTGCCTGCTTTCGAAAGATTCCATTGTTCTGATGTTATGCCTTGGAAATAGGACGTCACAATGGGTAAAATGCTGTCGATGTCCATATTCATGTTTCTGATATTGTTTTTCTATACTTCAATACTGTTATTTTTAAAAATCAGGTTGAAAATCCTTCTGTTCCTGGTTATAGTAAGTGCTCTCTCTGTTTGCCCTAGACTACTTCGAACATTCACCTATCAACTAGAGCAGGGGTCTTCAACGTTTTTCAGGCCAAGATCCCCCAAACTGATGGCGAGATGGAGCAGGGACCCCCTACTAAATAAATTGCATAAAATAGTGTTTATATTATTCATGGCCTAGTGCCATGTATAAACATAGCTACCCTGTTATTGTGCATTCAATACTACTAGAGATGAGCCGGATACTCGGCTGAAACGAGTATCCGGTACGGATAAAGCACTTTTGCCGAGCACGAGTATTATACGAGTAATACGAGTCAATATCTGTGCTCGGACTGAATGAAAATCCTCACACAGCGTCACAGCGCTCCTCCCCTTCACACACCGCTCTGCTCACTCACTCACAGAACAGCTCTCTGTCTCTCAGTCACTCAGGTTCACGGGTCTTTTCCGTTAACGTTTAGGGTTTCTTCAGCTTGAAGTTTGTTTTTATTTCAGTTTGTACTTACTTATTAACCAGTAGAGTTCTGTTAAACGTGGGTTCGTTCAGACGTGGTGCTGGTAGAAAGCGACTCGCGTTGCGTCTCTGCCTGTCGGAGATTTATTATTATTTTTTTTTAAACAGTTTTTTTTTTTTTAGTTCACGCATTGAGTGTCTGTCTACCAGAGGTGTGGACTCGAGTCACATGACTTGGACTCGAGTCAGACTCGAGTCATGAATTTGATGACTTTAGACTCGACTTGACAAAATATAAAGAGACTTGCAACTCGACTTGGACTTCAACCTCAATGACTCGTGACTTCACTTGGACTTGAGCCGTTTGACTTGATAAGACTTGCTCCTTTACCCAAAACACAACACAACACATTTTGAGTTCCATATACTGTTGGAAAGAGGTTCATAGCTTTCTAAAGACACCACAATATAGTCTTTGTACTCCAAATAGCAAGCAAGATACATCATATTTTAACGATTGTCAGTGAAAATTTTGAGAAAAAAGGCCTCCAAAGAAAGTGTCCCAGTTCAATGCTAGTTGGTGCCTTTACATGCCAGCATTTCTAGTCTGATTTTTTTCTGTTCAGTGAGAGAAATCTAGTCTCTGTTGGGCTTTCACAAGTGCATCAAAGTCAGGTTGAATGTCTGAGGTGGACATGCGAAGCACAGCTGCCAGATGATCATCAGTGAGAGAGGATCTATACTTGGATTTTGCAAACTTCATCACTGAGAATGTTTGTTCACATATGTAGATGGAGCCAAAGAGAACCAACATCTTCTGAGCATGTCTCCTTATGTTTGGAAAGTTCTCCTCCTTGAGCGAAGAGTAAAAATCTAGCAGTGATCCTGATTTAAAATGCTCTGCCAGTACCGCATCAGACTGCAGGTCAATGAGTTCCAGCTGAACATCACTGGGTGCATTATCCACACTACAGGTAAAGGGAGAGGAAATCATCTGCATTTCATCCTCGATCATTCTGAGATCTTCAAATCGCCTTGAAAACTCACCATGCAGTGCTCCTAGCATGGATGAGTACCTGCAAAGATGATCAGCTGATGGTGGGGCTTCTTTCAGTGTTGGCATGTGAGTGAGATTGTTGCTCTCCAGTTGGCTTGAAATAAACTGCATCTTTCTCATGAAAGCCTTCACCAGGCTGTGCATTTGATGAACAAATAGGCCCTTGCCTTGCAGTTTGGTGTTCAGTTCATTCATCAGTGAAGTCACATCAACAGCATATGCAAAATCTGCCATCCAGTCCTCATCTGAGAGCTCTGGGATGCCCTTGCCTTTTTTTCTGTAGAACTCTTAAATCACTGCTTTTAGCTCCCATACTCTTTTTAGCATTTTACCCAGGCTGAGCCATCTGACAGCTGTGTGGTAGCCTATGTCACCATGTTCAGTCTCATGCTCCTCCAAAAGTGAAACAAACTCTCTATGATTTAATGCTCGTGCCCTAATGAAGTTAACTATTTTAGTTACAACATCAATAACATGGTTCATCTTTAGCACTGACTTGCACAACACATGCTGATGTATTATACAATGTATAAATACCAATTTCTGATCTGGGTCGATTTCAGTCACTTTATCTTGAACACGTTTCAAAAGTCCGACATTTTTCCCGGTAAGACTTGGACAGCCTGTCAGGGGCTGGCAGAAGTGGCAGGCGTGGACCCAAATGCACGACACAGAAGCAGACTTGGATTAAGCAAAGTTCTTGGTTTATTACGAAGCAGAGGTCAGGATCCAGGCAGAAAGTCCGAAGCAAACAAAACCAATAGGGAGTAGACGAAAGCGGAATCCAGAAACCAGAGCCGAGGTCAGGAGCCAGGTGGTCAGTCCAAAGCAAACAATGTCCGACAGGGAGTAGGCGAGAGGAAGGTCCAGAGAACAGGCAGGCAAATCACAAGGAGGTCAGGCAGGTAAATCAGTCAGGAGGGTAACGCTGGAAGGTAAGGTACTAAACACAAACGATCTGGCAGAGGGCAAAGGAAACTAGCAGGCAGATATACAGGGGAGAACTAATGAGTAGATAGAAGGCAGGTGTGTATGTGGGTGGAGCCGATGCAGAAGTGCAGAGCAGGAAGGGAGTGGCCGAACTCTGAAATGACACAATAATTAGTAATAGAAAATATGACCAGAGAAAACATTAATAGGAGGGTGAATTTGTGACACAGCTGTCCGTTGTGACACCTGCCAGTCTGTCCCATTTCAGACCCAGCGTGTTCATGCATGCATCTAACTCCGTGAATAGATCGCTCCCTGTTGTGGTCCCTTTCATTGGCCGCAGTGCTGCCAGCTCCTCCGTAATCTTGAAGTCCTTTATCCCACGTACGAATACGAGTAGCTGGGCTGTGTCACGGACATCGCAGCTCTCGTCCAAAGCCAAGGAGAAAAAGTCAAAACTTGCCACTTCACGTTGCAGCTTAAGTTCCAGATTCCCCGCAATGTCCTCGATTCTTCTCGTCACGGTTCGCCTGGATAGCGGGACTTGCTCAAATGCTTCTTTTTTTTCCGGGCATATTAGTGCTGCAGACTCCACCAAGCACTCTTTGATAAACTCCCCCTCCGAGAATGGCTTGCTGTTTTTAGCTATTTTGTGAGATATCACAAAGCTGGTCTTGGTTGCTGCATCCCTGGATGTGTGAAGCTTGGTAAAGAAGCCTTGCTGCTTTTGTAGCTTAGCTAGTAAAGCTTCCGATGTCCCGGCCTTTTCATCATCAGTCGAGCCTTTGTATTTCTCCGCGTGCTTCTCGTAATGCCGTCTCAAGTTGAAATCCTTCAACACGGCGATCTGCTCTCCGCAACCAAACACACGGCTTTACCTGCGACTTCAGTAAATAAATACTTAGAAGTCAAATTTTTGTTGAAAACCCTGCATTCGGTGTCTACCTTTCTCTTTTTAGCGTGGGCAGACATTTTCGCGGGCTAGACTCGTCTTGTGAGTTGTAACTGCTCGTAACTTGATTCAATGATGCACAGGTATTGGATCTACGTCCTGCGTCATTACCGGAATAAAACACTTCAAAATAAAAGCAATGCAGCTTAAGTCCATGCGTGAGGTAAAATTAGAAAAAAAAGTTTATTTTGTAATTTACAATCAACCTCGCGCGGGCCGGACATGGACAGCCAACGGGCCGGATGTGGCCCGGGGGCCGTACAATGCCCAGCTCTGCACTAAAGGGAGAACACACTCACCAAAAACAACAGAGGCAAATCATTGTTTTTTTTTGTCCTTTAGATGTATTTTGCTGACTTGTTTTTTTGGAAGTATAAACTACAACATAAATTAAACATTAAAGGCGGCTTCCTCAGTTGCCACACTGTTCATAGACGGCTGCCTCTGTTGCCACACTGAAGGGGAATACAAACTATGGGATGCATATTTGATAATTTATATCATAGAAAATATGTCGTCAATATCGTTTAAAATTATTTTTCAGTGTGTTTCCTGGCGGAAAAAATAGACTCGGCGCCGAAACGATCGCTTCACGGCGCGAGGCACCCTTTGCGCGGCACTTCAGCGTCCGGGGTGATGGCACAAAGGTTTAACAGGGGGGTGGATGGGAGGGGCGTGGCTTTCCTATCGCTTCCGTCTGGTGTGAACCCGGCGTTAGATTCAATCAAGCCGCATCAAATTTCACACACTCAGATTCATCAAGATCCATGAATTCCAGGATTCCCTGGAAAATGATTTAAATGTTAAAAAATCTAATTTTGTTCAAAAAAGTGAGCGAGAATTTGTGGGTCCGCTGCCTTGTCGGGTCCACACCAAAATCCTGATTCTTGCTGCATCCTTCCACTAAGTTTCATGTCGTTCAGTTACTTTGTATAATCTTTCTCAAAAACATACTTGTCACCAACCGATAAACGGATTTAAAAGTAGTCTCTTTGGCGGAGGAAATAAAACAAACTATAGGGAATGATGCAACCGGCTTGTTATACTTAATCAAGGCAAGCAATTATTTATTGTATCTACTCTTGTTCAATAAGGGCATGAAGAGTAATGTGTGCGGCTTTATTCTGAGCAACCTGAAGCCTGTTGAAATTATTCATTTGATGCAGAGGCCAGAGGTTACTTACATAATGAACCTGTTTAGCCGAAGCCTGCAGCAGAAACCAAATCAAATTATAGTAAACCCAGGAATCTGTTTCCCCACTTTTAGCACCCAGAGTGATGAATGAGCTGTTAACATGTGTTTGACTTGAACTTCTCCACTGTGGTGATTAAGGAATGTGAGACTGGAAATTCTCCACTGTGGTGATTAAGGAATGTGAGACTGGAAACTATCTCCCTCATTACTTAACTGTAAACATCATTATAACAATAAAACTTGATAGTGAATCATTCTTATGTGAATGCAGACCCATACTTTATGGAACAGCAGCAGTGTGTTCAATAACTATTTCTATGACAAGAAATAAGTAAAACATAACTTTGTATCTCCATCTTGTTGTGATGACACTCGTCTCAATTTGAAGTTGATCTGATGAAAGCCCTGGTACAAGTACCTCAAAGTAAAAATGTGGAATATGGCCAAAATGGCCACTAAATGCAAAATAGCAGGCTTCCTGTTGCGTTATTCCAATTGCACCTAATACTTTTCTGTTTGTCTGGTCATAATACACCTGTGTTTCAATTTTTGTGAAGATCGGTCAATGTGAACACGTTCCAGGGGTCTCGGGGGGCACCGTTGAGCCATTTTGCGACGCCCATTGAAAATTCTCCAGAATACGTAAATTTTCACCACTTTCTAACTTTCTGCAAATTTTGGTACGAATTTGAGCATGTTAAAGCCCTAAAAAGGCCAATTAATTTGCCTGAATAATAATAATTGTTGAGAGTGAATAAGTGTATGAATGCATGCAACTGTATTTGTTCTGAAGGAGGCGCTGTTGCGCCTCATATGACATGGAGCCACCTGTGACTGAGGACATCACTACCTTATAAGGGGGATGTTACCACCCTCTTTCTCTCTGTTACCTGACTCTCACGGAGAGCAGTACATTATGATCACCTCTTCAATAAACAACTCCACTAGATAGATGGCTAAAGAAACGCACGTCTGTTCATCAGTTAGAATTATTATTCCGCTGTGCAGGTAGGCAGAAGATATAAGCTTACCTGTTAACAGGTTATGGGCCCAGCTAACTGTGAATGATTCTAAAGCGGTCTTCAACAGGGGGTCCGCGACCCCTAGGGGGTCCGCGGGGGTACATTTTTGGTTGATAAGACAATTTTATTTGATTTGTATTTATTTTTTTCCCCCCAAAAATTTCCACAAAATTCACCTCTTCAGAACCAGAATTGTATATATTGTCTTTGGATACACATTGACATGAATCCAACATATTGTAGCAAACGGATAAATTGAGGCAGAAGACGTTATCTTTCAGTCAGCAATGCACACATTCAGCTACACAAAGTAGCTCTCTCAAGCTGGGCACCGGTTCACAGCCCCTTTCATGCAAATACGACAGCACAGGCACTAGCCAATCAGATCGCGTTTATGCTCACGTCTAAAGAGTGCGAAGCTCAAAAATAAAAGATGTCGGACCAAACTCTGTAAATGGTCGTATTTGTACCTAAAGGTTGTTTGTTTGACTTTTTTTTGCTTAGATTTTTAAAAATTTACAGAGAAATAGACACTGTACAATGTAAAAAAAAACATTACTGTAACTGAAAAATAAGTCTGAGAGGATTTGCGAGGTGTCTGAGCCACATTTCTAATGTTAGCATGCTACTACCCACAAGGGTAGTATTGAATGCACAATAACAGGGTAGCTATGTTTATACATGGCACTAGGCCCAGAATAATATAAACACTATTTTATTCAATTTATATAGTAGGGGGTCCCTGCTCCATCTCGCCATCAGTTTGGGGGACCTTGGCCTGAAAAACGTTGATGACCCCTGTTCTAAAGTTTGACGGACACGTGAGTTGATAGCTAGCAACTGCGCTAGCATACAGAAGACGGATTATACAAAAGTGCTAGTTTAGCATCGGGAGTACCGGGAAGCTAAAGTTAGGCTAAAAAGAAGCTAAACTGAGCTACGAACACAAAAAGCCATGGCGAACAGAAGCAAGAGCAAGTGGCCCACATTTGACGGGAGAGCAGAGGAGTACGAGCTCTGGGAAGAGAGGATGCTGTGCTGCATGCACGGAGTGGGGCTGAAGCAGACGATCCTCACAGAGCCCGCTGGACCACTGTCGGCACGAGAAAAGGCTAACGATGACAAGCTGAATGCGGACGCCTATTGTGCATTGCCGCCGCTACTCGACAATACGAGCTTAGGACTGATATTCAGAGACACGAAGGACAAGGGACGAGAGAGTCTCAAAGTGTTAAAAGAACACTACATCGGAAAAGGTAGACCCCGGATTGTTTCCCTGTACATAACAATGACTGCGAATATGTTATCCGAGCTGAGCAGATAATTACGGCACTCAGGGGTGCAGGTGAAGCACCGAGTGAGGGACTGATGATGGCGATGGTCATGAGGGGGTTGCCGGAGAAGTACAAGCCGCTCACACTGATGGTGACGCATGGTTCAGCGGACATGACGCTCGGAGAGTTAAAGGCAAAGTTGAGAAATTTCGAGGCTTCAGAAGACTAGACTGGAAACAGACCAGGCCAGTGTAGATGGTGTGTTGGCCATGCGGAGAAAAGGGCCACAGAAGGGATGACTGCGCAGAGAAAATTTTGTGTAGTTTTTTCAAAAGCAGGGGACACACAGACAAGGCATGCACAAAGAAGGTGCGAGAACGAAGCGCCGGTGTGCGTGTGTCCAAGATGGCGGCGGCGACGGCAGTGAACGTAAAGCAGGTTGTGAACCAGATGGCGCCCGGAGAGCCGCGGGAGGAGAAGACTACACCTTCAGGACACAAACACAAGATGCCAGCCTCTCAGAGCAACGGCTGCAGATCCAGAGAAAGGGACTAATCATGGACACGGGCGCGTCATCCCACATCATCAACGACAGGAGGAAGTTCAAGAGCTTCGACAGCGCTTTCAAGCAGGAGAGACACAGCTGGCAGACGGGAAGCGTACCGTACCGTCGGGGTGGCAAAAGGCAGGGGAGACGCACAGGTATGCCTCATAAACAGCGAGGGGCGCCGGTGTGAAGTGACTTTAAAGAACGCTCTCTACATCCCCTCCTACCCCCAAGAACTCTTCACAGTGAAGTCTGCTACCGCTCAAGGTGCCAAAGTGCTCTTCGAAGAAGGTAAAGATGCCATAGTGTTGCCGGATGGAACAAGGTTTAATATTTATGTATGTAAGAGGATGTACTACTTGTAAACCGAGTGTGATGTAGATGATGTGTGTCATGTCAGCTATGATGTCCAGACATGGCATGAGATAATGGGTCACTGCAATTACGAGGATATCTTGAAGCCGCAGGATGTTAAAGAAGGCATGCACATTAAAGGTGCAAAGCGTAGGCCTGATAAAGAATGTGCAGTGTGCATAGCGGGAAAGTTCACTCAAACGAGAAACAGGGATCCGACTGAAAAAGTAAAGACACCACTTGAGCTGGTGAACACAGACCTAGCTGGTCCAGTAAACAATGAGTCCATAGATGGTTTCAAGAACGTGCAATCTTTCACAGATGTGTGTACGGGGGCAGTGTTTGTTTACTTCCTGAAAGCAAAAAGTGATGCAGTTCAGGCCACTGAGAAGTATCTGGCAGATGTAGCGCCTTATGGCACTGTGAGATGCATTAGATCAGATAACGGGACCGAGTTCACTAACAGAGAGTTTCAGACACTACTGAAAAAGAACAAAATCAGGCACGAGACTTCCTGTCCTTACTCCCCGCACCAGAACGGGACAGCTGAAAGGGAAGGGCGAACTCTTTTCGAGATGGCCAGATGTAAGCTTATTGACAGTGACCTACCTAAGAGTCTTTGGCACTATGCCATCCAGGAGGCTGCCTACACTAGGAACCGGTGCTTTAACAAGCACACAGGCACTACCCCATACACAGCACTGACAGGTAAAAAAGTGTGATCTAGCCAGGATGCATAAATTCAGGTCAGTGTGCCATGTCTACCAGCAGGACAGGGGAAAACTAGATTCTAGGTGTGGGAGAGGACTCTTTGTAGGGCATGACAAGGACTGTCCCCCATATCTTGTTTACTACCCCGATAAAGGAAAAGTGCAGAAGCACAGACTAGTAGAGTTGGTCACAAAGTCAAAATTTTTCATTTTAAACAAAGTGAAAAACTTCCTGCCCCTTTGTCCGTTTCTGCACCAAACTCATTGGGATCTTGGTTCCATCCCCCTGCCAAGTTTTGTGGATATTGGTTGAGTAGTTTTTGTGTAATCATGCTTATAAACCAACAAACACAACAATGGACATGGGTGAGAACATGAACTCCTGGTGGAGGTAGTGACGGCTTTCATGGAGATCAGAAGATAATATATCACTTTATTGAGTCTTTTCCGGATCCGCCCTCTGACTCTAGATGCTCTGCATGAAGACTGCTGCTTAAAATGCAGACTTTTAAAGAGCATGTATCTATGATGTCCTAAATGCTAATGATCACCTTCAATCACACAGTGTGAAGAAGAACATAACAAGAACCATGTGCAGCAGTAGTTTTAATTTATCACATTCACTTTTACCCAAACTACAAATAGAACTGTAATTAAATGTAAAAAGCCTTTTGATGCCTGGAGACCGTATGATGAAATTCTGACTCCTGCTTAGTCACAGCAGAACCTTGTTTGAAGAAGTTGAGGTGACGCTGAGTCACAATCAGATAATGAAATGAGGCTCCACTTCATCCTCAATGCACGAACACCTGATCATATCTTTCTACAGCAACAAACTACTTCCAGGAGAGCATTGTATACGCCATTCAAATATGCCTCTATAAGTAAAAATTCACATCAGTAGATGACACGGAAATAAAAACAGGATTTCTGGTGGTTTCTGTTTGGTAAAAAGTAAAAAGTCTGTCGGAAAACATATCAACACCATTTGAACAAGCTTCACACTGAAAGGCTTCAACATGTTTTATAGACAGATGGAAAAATATGTCAAAGTTAAACCTGTTGTTTGTTTTATTATATTCAAGTAAATGTTTTTCCATGAAATAGAATTTAATTTAGGAATATTAAAATTGATTTAATGAATGGCCTTAACGTTTATGGCTGCCAAATTTCTCATCAGTTCTTTCTGACATTGTCCTTTATTGAGTCATTGGTGAATAATAATAAAGACATATATATATATACGTACGAATCGAAAACATCATAGGTTGCATTCAAACTTTTGTTGCATGACTGCGGCTAAAATATACAGAATAAGCTTTTTTTAGGGGCCAAGTAAAACAATATTTCATAAAGAAACAAAGATAAATTGAAAGAAAACACAACTATGACAGAATATATAGAACTTGAATTATG
Organism: Pleuronectes platessa; assembly: GCF_947347685.1. Classification (NCBI taxonomy): domain Eukaryota; kingdom Metazoa; phylum Chordata; class Actinopteri; order Pleuronectiformes; family Pleuronectidae; genus Pleuronectes; species Pleuronectes platessa. The sequence continues at coordinate 26,886,898 of NC_070627.1, read as the reverse complement.
ACAAATAAAATATCGAATGTAAACGTAAAAAAGTTTCAATGTAAAATATAATCATAATGCACATTGTTTATCCTGTAAAATAAATCTTTTCATATCGGCGCATATCTTAAAAGGCCCATATCAGCCAATTGAGATATTGAACGTAAACACAAAAGCAAATATCACAGCATTTCTTTTTTCATTTATACTGAAATTCAATCCAGATCATGTCGTTCTTTCCAATGAGCTGTTACCAAACTGGTGAGTCTAACATGTGAAGGTGTTTAAGGATGAATGTTTTCTGAAGGATGCACCATTCATAGTGGTCCTGAAACAAAGTGACAATCACTATAAATTTCTAAAGTACACACTTGATACTTCAACCCTACAACATGATCAAGGCCGTTCATAGTTTTACACAAAGGATTTGAAATTTGAGACACCAATTGAACTGCATACTTATCCTACAAGAACTATTTAATAATGATATGATGGCGTTTCAGTTGAAGTTTATTTCAAATGCACATGAGCCCGTAGCTGAACAGCCAGTTGTCAATATTTGTACTTGAAGCTGAATGTGGATTTTCATTAACGTAGTCAGATGTCTCCTCTGGATCACCTCAGGTTCCTGTAAAGATCAGACAGAAAACGACTTGAGAAGGTGGAGAACCACAGTCTTATTCACTTATTTGATCTCGTTGCCACTCTAATATCTCTATCACAACCAGCATCACCAGCTTCGGGTGCTTCACACGTGTTGCAATGCAAATGAACATTATATGTGCGCAGCAAAACCGATCCCTGGTTCAGTTTGATCCGGGCCTGACTACATTCTGGTGCATTGGTCTGGAGCCGGGTCTGAGGCATCTTTCCACCTGTAACTCTGCTTCAGACTCAACTGAAAAGTCAGAATGTCTGTCTTTGGACCATGTGACTAAAATTAGATGTTGGAAAACCACGCGTGTTTATTGATGTTATGACATCATGTTGGACATTTCTGTACTCATCTGCCCGTCCACCTGTATCAGAGGGTTTTTCATTTAGGACATCTCTGCAGGAGGCACATTTTATACTGTACCTTCCTCCGTGTCTCCTCTGATTGATTCATTGATGTAATCATCACCTACGAGTCAATACAAAATCAAATCAACATGAAATGTGATTGGAAACTTTGTGAATAGATTCTTCTGAAAAGCAACAACTTAGAAATAGCTGTGAAGGCATTCAGTAGGAGAAGGAAGGCTGACCGTGGAGAAGAGACGAGTACACTTGCAGCTGGTTTTCATCGTGGTGGACAGTTGGGTCTGAGCTCTAATTGGTTCTCAGAGGCTGGCTGAGCCTGAAACAGTCAAACAATCAGAAGTGAATGAAACAGAAAAAGTAAAGTATTGCTGTTTTGTTGAAGATGAAACAAGAGAGAGTGGAACCAACCTGTCCCAACACAGATCTGTGAAAAAGACGATAATGATCACATTACATGATTTTATTTTTCAACCTCTGCTCCATGCCTATCGTGACGATCGTTTGGAATAAGTTTGATTTAAATGAAATGAACAAGAGCAGCTCTCACTCTTTGAAATCCTGCACCAACACAACAGCAGCAGCGAGAGGAAGAGAATCAGTGTGAGGCCACAAACCAGCCCAATGACCAGCGGCACAGGAGACGCAGAGGGAGGTGCTGCAGGATTAACGGGATCAGACGAGGAGCAGTGAGGAGCAAAGGCAGATCCATGACATGGAGAAACAAAGAACCAAAACCTCAGCAGACATTTTGACGTGAAACATTTTTGAACTTAAGAAATATTTTAATATGTGCCAAAAAGGTTTGTAATTGTAGAAATACTTTGTATTTAAAGCATTATTAAAACCCCCTGAGGAATTCTTCACCGATGGGCCACACTCACGTTTCTCCTCGTTGCTACACGTCACTGTTTCAGATGTGGAGCTCTCACTGTTGAAGATGGTGCAGGTGAACTTGGTATCTCCGTCCTGTGGCCTGATGTTGTACCACAGCCTGGGGCCGACCAGGGTCTGGTTCCTCACGCTCAAGCGGTAGTTGACGTTGCTGTCGGAGGTCGAAACGCACTCCAGCGAAACTGTGCAGGATTCGTTTGAAGGATGAAAGGTTGAGTTGAAGCTGATGTCGGGCGGAGTCAAGGGCTCTGATGTGCAGCAAGGAGAGAACGAGACATTACACCTGTAACCTTGTATGTGCAGGTGGAGGTTGTTGAGCTCTTGTCTGAACCTGAAGCTGAACTGAATCCCCAAAACACAGATGTTAAGTCCAATTTAATAACATTTAGCTGCTTTAGTTAAGTGTAGAGCCTTCTATGCTACGTGTGGTTTTTAGGTCAGTAACTACCAATGAATCGATGGAAATATTAAATGGACAGTTGTTCGGACAAAGAGTTACCAAAAGGCAAAGCCTCTTATCGTGAACTTGTAGACAGATGGTGACTGTGGGCATCTGCACATTAATTACCTCTGAGATAAAATGGAAAGCACCAGAATCTTGAAGTTTGTGAGGTTCATCTTTACTCCGCCTACAAACCTACTATCGTTCGTTACGTGTTTCATGTCTGCAACCACCAAATTATAAAATTTCCATTGTTCGAAGGTGACACTACCAGGTGGCAAAAAAAAACTCCACGGTGTCTCCAACTTGTTTATGGACGGTGCGTTCACAGCCGGAAGCCTCCACATCTGAAACACATCAGCAAATAACTGTGTAGAATCTGTCGGAAACGGACGATTCTCATGTCGAAGAGCAAATAGCTGAAACTGCGACGTAAAGAAAACTCCACACGACATCATGTGATATTCATAAAGTAATTTGTGCGTAATACGACATGAAACGAGAACCTCTCTCGGTGGTATCACATGATCACGACATCAGGATGATCCTTCATGAAGTGTGTAATCCTCCTGACAGACCAAACAACACACACCAATGAACAGGGGCGCAAACAAAACCTCCGCTGCAGCCCCTGAGCTGAAAGGGGGCCCCAGAGGATGGTGACAGTAACAACTACCCCCCCTCCCCAGTGTCTGCAAGCCCCTGTTCTGCTGAGCTATTTGGTTGATGACGATGTCTTCATGAGCAAATCTTTGGTTACCGCTTTTCATGAGAAGAAAAAACTGTGCGACCAGAAACACTGACCTCAGTGACGAACAGGAAAGATGGTTTTATCCACTGCTCATAGTTATCTGTCGCTGCTGCTGCAGCTGCTACTAATTAATGGTTTAACAGTTTCTGCCGTCATGCTGTTTGTTTAAGTTGAATGAGTATTGGCAATTCTCTTAACAGTGTGTACTTGCTTAATACAACGCACACAAAACCCTGCTGGCTTGTGCTTGTGCCGCAGTAAGTTTTGAAACTCATAAATGTACTTCAGCCGATTCTCTGCAAAGGCCCACACCCCACTTGTTCTTGTCTCAGCAGTTGCTCTTTGAACACTGCCTCGGTTATATTTCTTTAATTTGGACGCGGCTGTTCTCACATCAGTCTGTTTTTATTTATTTTTAAACGCGTTCGTCTTGCATGAGACCAAACAAATCTGAGACCTCTTCCATGAAAGACATGTCAAAGATGATCCAGCAACTTCTGCCCCATTTATGCTCTTATTACTCATTACAGTAAAACATAACTTACCATGTAAACAAACCCCAAGAAGCAGCACGTGAAAAAGCAGCTCGCTGTGTGTGAAGAAGCAGCTCAGGCAACGAAGGCGACCACCATCCATCTCTGTGGCGAGAAGAACATTGCTGGTTCCTCTTCTCGTCCATCAAATCGTGCTGTGACAAGTCAGCACAAAAAAAAGAGTGAGAGAGCGAGCGGGGGAGGTTTTTATTTATTAGGGAGAATGTGTGTTTTTCATTTTGTTTTTGTTTGTGTAATTTTTTTTTAACCTTATTTAGTGATCCCAGGGAAACACTATTTCATTATGGCTGCACCACTGTTCTATGTCTGGTAAAATGACAATTAGGTCAGATTTGATCATATTTATAGATGTGTAGACAAATCTGCACAAATTGAAAACGTGTACATATAGATATTAATGGGTGAAAAGTGTTTTGTTACAGAAGCTGGAAATACAGACAAATCATCAGGTACATCTCAGAGGGTCCGTGCTTTTGGCTGTCCTTTTACATGTGATTCTTGCTACACTTCTGTCTCGGCATACCTGTAAATGTGTGTGAGGATTTGTCCGTATCCACAAGCCATATCGGACAATTAAAGAGCATATTGTCTAAACTTTAAGTGGCATGATAAGGTGTAGATCCACTCTGCTTCATTTGTGTACCTTGAGGTAACCACTAGCTCAGAGTTCACGCTCCACAGGGCCACTGCAGTCGTAGACTACACAGTAGTGCAGCCTAGTGGTGACTCCTGTGTGTCTGAGAGCAGACGCATGTTCCCGTTACCCTCCAACACTCCTCTCCAACAGCGATCAGCAGCTTATCAGCGGTACCAGCAGCCCCAGGACCTCAGTCTGTCCTCTGCTCATCCTGTCCTGCAGTTAGTTAGGAGGAAGAGGGAATTAGCTACTTCTCTTTTTAAAATGACTAAGGGAAAATTAAGTAAAATGCTAAAACAGTGCAGCTGATTTGCAGAAAGCCCATGCAGGGTTTCAATGGCAAAGAGAAGAAGTTGTAATCTCTATAGAGTTGCCAAGCATTGGTGAAATACTGAGATTTAAATGGATTTAATAAACCAAAAATTGTCAGCATTTAAAATCCAGTATTGAGATCCTTTCTCAAGCATAATACAAGAGTGATAAAATACTTCATTACATTTGAAAGCTCTTTATATAAAATTCTGTGTAAAAAAAAGAACAGCAAGATGCATTTGGAGTATCAGAATAAGAGCACTCACTCTCTAGAAAAATGTGAGAGCTATAAACTATACTGTTTATAAATAGCTAGCTACAATTGAGGACACTGTTATCTAACTACAGCATTTGTGGGTTTCAGTAATCCAGGATTTGTATTCTGCTGTTTCAAACTGACACATGGTGGCTGTGTTTTATGAGCTGGTGCCAGTCCCTTTAGACTCAACATGTTTGAATGCTTTAGGTCCGACAAAATAACATATAAATAAAGGTATTCTTACATCAGATAGCTAATTGCTTAAATAATATATACATAGAATTAGAATTGATTTTTTGTCATTACGGTGGAAAAGTAATCATTCACGGGAAAATGCAAACAACACAAATCACAATTTAAAAAGAGGATAAGAAATAAAAAAATTTAAACAAATATAAATATATAAAATATATTTCAAATATTTGTCACAAAGTCACAGCTGTTTTCATCTGCTCATCTAATGCAGTGATCAAGTGAATCTGAGTGTTTTCTAAAATGTCAAACTAATCAACATTTATACACTCTTATGTATATAAATGTGATTTATTTGATAAGCTTTTCATGTGTTTTCTAAAATTGTAATGATAGGGGAGTTAAAAGTTTGATACTAAGATTCAAAATTATTGTTGTAAATTGTTGATGTAAAAAAGGTAAAAGAGAAGCGGTATTTTGATCAAACAGAATAATGGTTACAGCCTAAAACACAAAGGGAGGACATTATATTTTTCAGAATAAGTATGTAAAACCACTATTTCCATAACTTCAAGATGATTACAGTATCTCTAAAAACAGCATGTTATTAAAGATGTTACATCATCTTTCAATGAGCTGAATTGTTTTGCTGTTAAAATGATCTCCTAGTGTGGTGAAACAGGCTTTTTTTCATTATCCCAGCAGTAATCTTGCATCTGTCGTGAGGGTAATGAACAGTGCTGTGTATTTATTGAAAAATAAAACACTTAGCTCTGAGAAAATGCTTTCTTTCAAGGAAAGAAAGTGGCTTTGGTCATTTCCTAAGAGGAGTGTGGGAGAAATTTGGTGCAAGCGCACAGTGTAACAGTGTTTACATGAGTGTCTTCACCCTTCATCAATTCTGCAGTAAGTGGTGTACAGGCCTGTGTAGGTGGGCTTGAGCAAAAGGCTGAAATTAAGAATCTAAACACATTAACCACGTATGACCTTCACAACTGAAATATGACTTTCCAATTTGGTGTCCTCGCTTTTTATCTTTTGAGAAGTTTCACTCAAGAAGGAGAAAAACTGCCATTTTCTACCATCCAAGACGGCTCCGATGTGCCGAGGACATATTTGTGCAGCGATGACAATATAAAAAGGAACGATTTTAAGTGGATCACAGACAAATGAGCGAGGGTGAGAGACAAAGAGACAGACGGCGGTACTGACAAAGCCACATTGAGACGTTCAGCTGGATCATTGTGAGGAGAGAAATGCCAGCGGGGCCAGTGCCAGCTGCCTCCGAGCTGCTTTCGACAGACTGAAGAGGGCAGTGTTTGTCTTCCCACTGCTCCACGGCTCACTGCTAAAATCTGAGCTGTAGAGCAAAAGAAAGATAGAAAAAAAAAGATCTCTTCCATAATTACTTTCAGTGATGTATACTGAATCCCCAAAGCTCTCTGCATATTAATATGGAGTATTAATAGGTTTCACAATAATTAAAAGTGGAAAAAAAAAGATAGAATTTGCAAAGATTAGTTCGGGTCATATAAATAAATGTACTTTAAGAAAATAAATGAAGGATTTAGTTGCAAGAGTTTCGGCAGGGCCAGTCATTAGTAATGGAGTTGAACACAGAGGCTTAAAGTGTCACGTTGGTCATCTGAGTGTGTGTGTCAGTGTGTGTGTCAGTGTCATCAAATTCAAGAAGTATGATTGAAATAGTTGAAAGTGTTCTCATCTATATTTTTTAACTCACATTTTCATATGTAAGTTGCCTCCTTGCATGTCTGGGTGCGTGTCCTTTCTATATTTTAGCGTCTCGCTCCATTCCCATCTTCCCTGTATTACTCTCCTCCATCTCCTAACCATATGGCTTAAAACCTCATAATCACTTATTGATTCCTCATCATCATTACCGTGGTCTGCGTTGTGTACTGAGGCCTCGACTGAATGGGAGGCTGAGGGAGAGCAGCATGGGACCATGCTACCCACCCCCCTGCCTTTGATCCGAACAAGGTCAAAGGAATCGATCCTGTTTGATTGGAGACTTGCTCAGAGAAAGTTTCCACAGTCGCTGCCAGCGGAGCACACAGTCTGGAGCTTCCTGGCCCATATGTCTGCCGGTAACAGACCGCATATGGAAATTTAGGTTATCTCTTCATGAAGCCCTCTCATCTCACTTCTGAGTTTGGTGTCCCAGATGATATGATATATTCAGATTGATACTGATATGTTTGCTGTTTCTGTTCAAATCCTTCTCCAGTGACATAGAAGTGAGACAATGTTACTTTTGTAGCAAGAAATACCAAATTCTTTCTTTCATAAAGAAAGTTGAATTCATAAGAAATTGAAAGCCCCTTTCACCAGTCAGTACACTCAGGGGTTTTCATTGAACATAGACATAGTGCACAGTCAAAATATTTCTCTATAGATGGTGTCTTCTATTTTGAGTAGTTCATATCACTCTATCATTGTTATAATAAGAGGTGTGAAATTGACAGCTGAGATTGACTTGCGATTGGTCGAGTGTGTGTATCAACAAGACCTTGATTCTGCTGCCCTGCCCCATGATTCATTCGATTCATAGCGCCAAATCATAATATACATTTTCTCAAGGCACTTTACATAAAGGGTCAAGACCTTAAAAATGATCACTGTAAGACAGCCGCGGCTGGATCCTTTGGTTTCATTTTTGTACAGCGGGAGGAAGTGGAGAAGCATCATCCATCCTCTAATTGTACACATTAGGTCAGTGCCCATCCTATTGCTGCCTGTTTGGAATAGGTTAGTGTTCTCTTGTCCTGCAGTGTTAATACTCCAGAGCTACTTCAGAATTATTCTTTGCCATCAGTGAGTCCTCCTCAAACAATTCTACAAAATACCGTTTGTAATTCAGCTCAATAGAAAACAGTACAGAAACAAAACAAATGATTTGTGTTTTTACTTTGAAGGCAAATTGCCAAACAGGAGGTGAGTCTATGAATGTTGCGGATCATTCCATCTGTGTCTGTGTCAGTCAATAGGGTGGCATAAAAATAATCAATGATTGAAATGATCTACTGCTGATAATGACCCAAATTTTGACATCGCTGGTCGACCACTGCTGTAGTTTATCAGAGGATGTAGGAACAGACAACGACTGCCACAAAGTGCTGTTTTACCATTTACTCACAGTTTATCAATGTTGAACCTATCCTGTGTCCAAACCACACCAAACTCGACACTGCACTCCACAGGGGCACTAACAATAGAACAGTCAATCGTTTCAGGAATAAGTATGTAGACCTACAATCGGTTATTATCAAAATTTTGACAAAAAAGCTAACTTTCTACGATTTTGGGGTACTTATTTTGACCTCAATAGATTTGTATGTCACCTGCAAAATAAAAAATTCTAGTTGTAAAGGAGAAGTAAAAAAATGGAATGCTGCACTGCACCGATGAAATCAGGAATACCCAAAGCATTTGAGAATAATTAACCGAATTAGCCTCCACTTGAAGCTGGACCACGGATTTGGCCTTTCTCTGTTCCACCTTTAACACAGATAAACCAAAATAAACTGCTGTTACCTGCTGCCAAATTCTGAGTGATGTGTCCACAGGGAAGTTGGCTAAACTCCTTTCTCCCTTCAGGTCTGTGGTGTTGCAGACTTAGAGGACTCTGTCATTATATTAACTGTGCAGAAGCGATTACTTCCAATCGCAATCACCGGAATCAAGCGTTGGCACACGTTCATGCACAGATGTACACACACACACGCGCATACACAGGAATTAAAAAACACAGTTGAACCCACAATAAGTCAGAGATCCAGTTGAAAGTGTGTTTGGGAGACCTCCGCAGCTGCACGTCCAGCAGCTGACAGCTGGGGTGCCGTCTGATGGAGGGAGTTTGCCGCCGCGTACGATGGCTGCCCGTGTGTGCATGATAAGCTGCGTGTGATTACCATTGTCGTTGCACCTCAGTTTATCACACCACGGGAGAACAGTTAAACTCACCTGGCCATGTTTTCCCTGGAAGCGTCATCATTCTGACAAACACATACACAAACACACACAAACACACACAGGCGTGAATTCTAATCCGTGTGTTTTCTCTCTGCAAGAATAATACAGCGGCCTAATTGGCTCTGACAACTTGGCCAACCCAATTCCAGCCAGCCTCGTCCAGAATGCTTCTTTATGTCTCTAATTAGGTCCAATCAGCCAGAGTGATATTTATCGATTCACTTCATCCCTCTTTCTGCATCTCTCTCTCTCTCTCTCTCTCTCTCTCTCTCCCTCTTTCACACACACACACACACTCTTTCTCTCCTTCACACCGGGCTCCCTTCATTCTCCCCGTTCCTCTCTGAAGGAGACTCCTCTCTTCAGCTAATTTTAGTATGAGTAAAATAATTATGATTGATGCAGGTGCCCCTCTATCCCTTCAAAGTTTTTTAAATAGATAACCACCACCCCCCTCCTCCAAAAAGAGAAGCAAGAAGCTAATTAGCATGCGAGGATGAGTGAGGAGAGAGGCAATATCAGATCGCCTGCCCCACAGCTTAAAGCATCATATTAGATATCTTAATTATTCTTTCTGACAGTGGCAGGGACAAACTTTCTTATTTTCCTGACCGATTGTTGTGTTCTATTTCCCCTTCTCTGGTTCCTAACTTATTTTTCCTCTGTCCTTTTCTTTTTTCCAAGAGACACAGAGCCGCCAGATACGTGTGCGGAATGCTCAATGCTTTAATTCATCTAAACAACCTTTTAGCCGCGCTCCGAATGAAATGCTATGTTTGAGAGTCGTGCGTGTGTCATTTCGAGAGTATTGACGCACCGGTCTCACTGCTGAAGACACGTCTGCGGTGACATTGGAGCTGATGGTTGTTTCTCCAAGTCTGTGCATGGACAATGGCTGAGTGCAGCCCAAAAGGAAAAGGGCAGGAGAGAGTTTAGGTGTATATACAACGTGTCAGAATTTAGCACTAACCAAAGGGATGATTGACCCTCACAAACCTACACAGACTGAGAAACACCTGGACATACTTTTATATCCTGGCCAATTTTGAGGTTATTGCTTCAGTCAGTATCATGTGTTATACATTTTATTATTCAGTGCAACCTTCCCTTTCTGTCTGGGACATTATAAGGTCATCATCATGCATTACCTGCGTGTGAGCGTCTACCTACTCATTCAACAAACATCAGTCTGTCGGTCTGTCTTTCTGTCTGTTTGTCTGTATGTGGAACACATATCTCACAAACCATTTTTTCTTCTCGACTTCATTGCCGAGTTTTTTGCAATTTGGACAAACAATACATATCAATGTAAATATATTTTGAATAAACAGGTGACCAGTGCTGTGTAGCAGTCAGTGAGGGTGGGGCAGTGTGTCTTCAGTCTGTGGATTCAGTTCTTCTACACGCTTGGATAAACTCCAGCCGCTGTTAGAAACTGGGTCAAACCTCAGGTCAAAATCACCAGTAGATCATTTCAAATCTATTTATTTATATTTCCCCATATAGGACTCAGACACAGCCAGGTGTTGGGATCTCCGTCATGGCAGGAATATTTATAGAATCATGTCCTGTTTGCCAATTTATCTTTTGCAATTTTTTTTTATATTGAGCTCATTATTCAGCTCATTACAGAGGTTTTATTATTAGTATTTATTAGGGCCCAAGCACTGACAGTGGGAGGCCCTATTGAAATTGTAATGATGATTATTATTATTATTATTATTATTCAGGCAAATGAATTGGCTTTTTGAGGGCTTTAACATGCTTGAGCATGTTAAAGCCCTCAAAAAGCCAAAATCCAAAATTTACGGATTCTGGAGGAATTGTCAATGGGCGTCGCAAAATGTCTCAATTGTGCCCCTCGAGACCCACGGAACATGTTCACATTGACCGATCTTCATAGAAATACCATACACAGGTGTATCATGACCAAACAAACAAAAAAGTCTCTAGGTGCAATAGGAAAAACGTAACAGGAAGCCTGCTATTTTGCATTTAGTGGCCATTTTGGCCATATTCCACATTTTTACTTTGATATACTTGTACCAGGACTTTCATCAGATCAGCTTCAAATTGGGATCAGTGTCATCAAAACAAGATGGAGATAACAATTTATCAAAAGATCGATTTTTCGTCGCACGATGTGACCGTGGCGTGGCGTCAAAGTTTGATTACACGCCATTAAAGACGATGTTCTGGACCATGAATCCTTTGATGCTGAGCCATAAACAAACAACTCCACTCTTGCAGTGTCAGTGTTCAAATATCAAAGGAATCTTTATGTCTTGCAAAGGTGACGTCTTTCTCTTTCTCTCTCTCAGAATTGGACATTTCCTCAAACCGTGTAAACATTGAGGTACGGCGAAGTTTCATCCTTCGCCAAAGAAGACGATGTTGTCATAGCTCCACTGTGCATTGTCCTATCAGCACCACCACTATCAAAGCCTGAACAGCTCTATGTGTCAATATTTCCTCGGCCATTTTCTTCTTTTTTTTTTAGGCAATATCGATTCAACACTTCAAAATGCATGTGCTCGGGCCCGCTCAGTACTATTTATATTTTTTAATTTGTTTCCAGTTATGATTATTATTATAATAATAATTTAAACTGATATCATATATGGGAATTATTAAAGGCAATTCTGATCCTATGTTTTACCCTATATGGTCTAAAAGGTCCTTTGATACATTGATCTGATCCATTGATGCACTTATCCTTTGATGAGATCAAATACTATATATTTGATGACTTCTTGTGTTGTCTTCATGGAGAATAATCCTCTATCTGGACAAACCTCACTTGCTTCTTTGATCGTGAGATTAGCAGCTGCACTTTTCAGGACTCTTGAGAAAAATCTGCAATGGACAGAAAACCCCAAAAGGTGAGATCATTAGACTATTACTGTCCGTTGCAACTGTAATATATTATAATAATTCATGTTTGGGCTAGGGCTCAAATAAATTTTCATAGTTTGTTGAGTAAATGCATCACAATTGGTACTTCTGATATCCAGTGAGCCGTATTAATATTAATAAAACTGTACTTCTATTGATTGATTGACCTCAACAAGTTAAACACTTGTCACATGTTGTGTTAAGGTGGGACTGGAGTTTAAATCATGAATTCTATGTTTCATTTTTCATGCCCTTCACGGAGCCCAAAGTCCTTCTACGGAGATGTCTCCAGTGGCGAAAAGGATTTTGTTCCTTGTTGACGATGATGCTTCTACAGTGTCGGGGAGATCTGCTGGCACCAAAAAGAAAAGGAAGGTCAAGCACGGCAAAGGGCCTGGGGAGAAGAAAGCTCGTGGAGAGGTGACTCAGCCTGATCTCCCTCCTGAAGAGCTCAAGAGGATTTGCCTGTCCAATAAAAGGCTTGAGAAATGGTGCCAAATGCCCTTCTTTGCCACCACTGTGACCGGCTGCTTCGTCAGGGCAGTTTTTGATGCCAGCATCAGCGACCCACCTCAATGTGTTACTGAAATTGTGTCTGTGATCGAGATGAAGAATGACTACAAGTTTGGATAAAAACGGACAAACCTGGTTCTCAATCTCAGGCACGCTGGTGAAGAGCAGATTCAGAATCTCAGGGCTGTATCCAACCAGGAATACACAAAGAGTGAGTTCAAGCAGTGGAAACTGGCGATGATAGCGGCTGGGACGAAAGTTCCAACACCGGAAATGATCGTGAGTAAGGAGAAGTCCATTAAAGAAGCCCTGGATCCCACCTTCACTCAGGGAGAGTTAGACTTTATTGTCGCCCAGAAGAAACAATTCCGAGCAGCACCTCTGAATGTTGCCTAGAGGATACTCCAACCAGTCGATAAATGGAGCGCTGCAAGAAGTCACGGAGATGCCGACATGGTGAGAAAGAAAGTTCCTTGTTGCCAGTGCTGCTTCTGCAGCATCGGGGAGATCTGCTGGCACCAAAAGGAAAAGGCAGGTCGAGCAGGACAAAGGGCCTGAGGAGAAGAAAGCTTGTGTTGAGGTGACTCAGCCTGCTCTCCCTCCTGAATAGCTCAGGAGGATCTGCCTGTCGAAAACAGGTTGGAGAAATGGTGCCACATGCCCTTCTTTGCCACCACTGTGACCGGCTGCTTCATCAGGGCAGTTTTTGATGACAGCATCAGCGACCCACCTCACTGTGTTGCTGAAATTGTGTCTGTGATGAAGACAAAGAATGAGTCCCAGTTTGGATCAAAACGGACAAACCTGGTTCTCAATCTCAGGCACGCTGGTGAAGACCAGATTGTGAATCTCCGGTCTGTATCCAACCAGGAATTCACAAAGCGTGAGTTCAAGCAGTGGAAAGTGGCTCGGATGAATGTTCCAACACCTGAAATGATCGCGAATTAGGAGAATTGCATCAAAGACGCTCTGGATCATTAGTTTTTAAATTGGATTTGAATATTGTATTGAGTGCTCAACAGAATTCCAAATAGTCAGAATGTAATGTATGAAAAAATAAAACCAGTTATCTTTTAAACCTATACGCCATAGATGTGAAGAGTGATAAATCATGTAGCTGTTAGCCTCAGTGAGTTAGAGCTCACCGATTTCTCGGTGGTGATACTAGATGCAGTTCCATTACTGACGGCCCTGGTACTACATCCATATGCTCCTACAGACACGAGGTGCTGTAACATTTTCCCCAACAGGTAAACAGCAGGCTTCTTTTCCTTTAACATGTGTTTGTAGACATGTTAAATCAAGTCAGACACGATTTAAAGCTAGTCTCTGTCATACAGGGTTCAAATGTTATTTACATTTTTTTAGAGCATGTGTGTTCCACACACATCAAACACTGACATGGCTGGTTGGCGAACTTGATCTTAGATTTCTGACCTTCCTGAACATTTCAGGTCATACTGAGGCATTAATTTATTTTCATTGGGAGGAATGTTTAAAAAGTGAAAACACTAAAAAATTTCCAGGGGAAGTTTTGTTCATTTTCACCACCATCTTTCACAGGAGGAAGCTGTCCGCTGCCTGCTCATCGCCAAGCACCTAACAGACTAATTAGAGGCTATAGCTGGTAAATATAGTGCAGCATTTAGTGACTAATGAGACCTTCCATTTGTCAGGTGATCAGAACCATGACTGTGATGTTAATTTTCCTTTTCGTTTGCTAATCAATTGACAAATGCAAAGTGCGTGTTATCATAATGTGGGTGAGGTTTGACTTTGGCATTTTTGTCCCTGAGTTCTGTGGCTACAAAACTGAGCAGCTTGAATATGGTATTGTTGTTTAACTTTCAGCCAATAACAGCAGTGCTGTATTGAATTCAATGGAGGTCACTCCCTCTTTGTCAGAATAAATAAATAAAATCTATTTAAGTTATGTTTTACGTTTTTGTTTGTCTGTCTGTTAGTTAGCAGGATTATGTAAAAATTATCATAAAACTTGGTGGAATGACAAACTATGGGCCAGGAAATAACTTCAACTTTTGATACAGTACCGAATAAATGTCCCGATCCAGGAATTTAGTTTCACTTTTCCCACAAAATTAATGCATGCTATGGGGGTAGCGGGGGTGCACCTGCACATGCATGAATGTTACTCCCACAAGCAACAGATTCTGATTGACAGCTACACAGATCAAAGAGTGAAATGTCATACCAAGTACACACACAAGTGCCGATGAAACTATGAGATTTGACTGTGTGCGTGGATGGTAACAACTTTATAGACATTGCACAAATAGTAAATAGTGCTGCATACAGTTATACAATGCAGCTTTGGAGCAAAAAAACAAGGTATAGATCGCTTATGTTTTGGTGTTTGATTCATTATGAAACTGTAGCAGGACAAATGTAGTCTACTCTACTCTAGTAGCTATACAGGACAATGATATGTGGGGTGACAGCCCCAGCAGGGATCTTCAGAATCCCCTTAGACTGGACAGGTTACCTGTGGACCTCTAGTAAAATTCTGCAGGCTGATACAAAAACAGCTGTGTGTTTCTCTAAGCAGCAGATTGACATCATCACTTCCTTCCCATTGGAGGAGTCTGACCTCTAACTGAGTTTGCTTTCGGTCTTACTTCCTTAGAGGTGAGTAAGGAGTAGTTCTTGCTGAGGCTCTCTGACCTCCACATAACCCCGATTTGAGACAGAAAGGTGCTCTGTGATCTCTGCAGCACACCAAAATTTCTCTCTCACCAACTCTGCTCCGGTGTCTCTCTGCCGCTGTCCCCCCACCTGCACAGTGCAGTGTGTGTTCAGCTTGGCTGTTTGTGTACCTGCAAACTGAGCGACTGCTTTGATCAGGTCCGAGCCCTGGGGGCAACACACCGCTGGCCCTCCTCTGTAGTTGTCTGCGCGAAGACACACACACCATCAGTATTCACACACTCATTCATGCACACATCACAGAGGCAGAGCGAGATGATGAGAGATAGAGGGAGGAGGCAAAGACTTTGATGTGCTGAACACTTTCTGTGTTCATGTTTCAAACGGCATCCATCAGAATGCACCAGAATGTAAGAGAGGAAGCTCAGAAAAGATTGGATGATAGATGATTGACCCTTCAAACCTGACCAATTTTAACAGGGGCTGATGGGAAAAACAGAAGGGGTGGATGCGACGTCTCATCTCCGCTCGTTGTTCAAGGCCCGGGCCCTGTTCGCCCCTCTGACTGACAAGACATCTTCTGCCAGGCTCTCAAGGCGAGCACCCTGCTGTAGTGATGAGCAGTTTTCTGTTACACTGCCAGTGTGTGCTTTTGTGTTTGTGATGTGACGAAGACGGAGCACTGGTAGTTGGAGAGATTTTAAAGTGCCAAAATTGCCTGCTCAGATGCCCTGGCTCTGACCCCTCTCCAGCGAGCCAACAAGCAGATGGCACTCAAGTGGTTTGACCGCGGGTTGATGGAGCGGAGGTTGAGGGCGTGGTCGGCACAATGAAGTGGCGGATTACCACACTTCTCTTTTCAATCCTTTTAGGACAGGCGTAGAGGGCCATGTTAAGTGATTTTTATTTGGGCGATTTAACTGTCTATTCAGCGATCAGCTGAATTCAACCCCCTGCCGTGCAACAGACATGATGATGGAGGTTGCAGATGTCATTTTTCTCTCCGTGGATCATCTCCTACCATTATCCTGAAGATTCTCTTAAATATCATCCCTGCATCAAAATTCACTGCATTGGCCCCCAATGACGCAGACTTGTCATTTATTTCCCACCCCAGTGCCTCGGCTGATGTAAAAATGATTTTGTGTCCAGGTAAATGTTTCACGTTCAGGACACAGGTCACGTTGGGTAAATTAAGTCTCCCTGGATATTTTTTCCCCGGCTGGTGAAACACTTGAAAGGTCCGATCAGAAATAATGATCCCGGACCTGTATTGAGTTTACATGACAGTGATTTGGGGCTATCTGCTATGGAGCAATGCTTCCTTCCAGGTTGCAGGTTATTAACTGACAACACAGGATGATGAGAAATGAAATATAGCCGTAGCTTCCACACTGGATCTAGGTCAGGCTAGTTCTAGACGGGGTACAGCATTCTGGTACATGATGGGCTGTGGTGCCAGAGGGGGGGAGGAGAGGCCCAGAAAACATGGGATTTTATTTTTCTTAAATTTTTCCTGCTCGGTAAACCACTCGCAGCCGGAAGCTAGATGGGCTAGAGCTGGTGTATTCTGCAGAGAAAAGGCAGGTGTCTACAGCATGACTGTGTGCTGAAATAACACACTACCATCTCACTAGCTCACATGTTTTAGTGCGTCGCTTCGTCTTCTGACAATTAGCACTGAAGGGATACATTGTAACTGCCAAGTTCTTCCAATCGCTGACATCCTGACATTGTCTCTGCTGACCTTCTGGGTATTGGTCAAATAAGCTATTGTTCTATAAGACTGTGTTTCAGCAAATCTTGCTAACCTCTACCCAGTTACATGCTTACAGTGACAATGATGATTTAGCAGGTGTTTGGCATGTTCTATCTCTTGGCATGGTCTAATGTTCACCGTAGTCAGCGTCTCAGTTCAGGTTTTTATATAAAGTTAACTCATCAGCACAAAACAACATTTTCACTTAATGATGCTTGATAAAAAGTCATTGGATTATCAGTCATTCATTGAGATTCATCCTCTCTGCATTTTGGATAGCTGCTGGCATTAAAAAAATAAGTTGTGATAACCACAGGCCCCCTTAGTGGCCGGGCTTACATATTGTACTTTTAAAATAAGATAATTTTAAATGTAAAACTGTTGCAACATGAACGAAACATAACAACACAAAATCCAAAGATAAAGCCTGAGTATTCAAAGTGAACCGTGCTGTCACGCTCAAAAATATATATATATAGACTATCGTATGTTTATATTCTGAACTTGATTTATTTTTCTATGCTCATATCTTTATCACACAGGGGCTTTTTTCTCTATGGATCAAACCAAGGTTTCAGTTTTTATTATCCGTCATGTTGTATTTTTATTATATATATATATATATAATTAAAGTAATCGCACTGTATCAGTGAAGTCATCAGTGTGTTACTGTTGTAGTTCCCAAATGACGACAGAATAAGTTGTGCGAATGCATGGACTTTTTTTAGTGTGTGATCCCAGGGCTGCAGAGATGCAGCTTTCATGCCTAATAATGACAATATTGATTGATTTGTTATATCTCTTAATCTCTACAATCTGTTGTGATCTGGAGATGCATATGCTCCATCACAGTTGTCAAGATTGCAGAGCTGGGTGAATCCTGCGGCTGACTCTGCGCTGGTTGACAGCATCCCTTCAGGTGGTCCTGACTTCATTACAGACGGGGAGTCCATGTGCAAACAGCAGAAGTCTCCTCATATAGCACTCACACAAGGAATGTGTACGCTGGGATGAGAGCAGAGACTGAAACGTCAGGAAAGATTTGGGACTGCTCAGAGATTATCTCTGTCTACAAGATGCATATAAATGTTCCAATTTTCTCTGTCTGTGATTCAGAGTTCACAGCTGGAATGGAGGCCGCTGCCCTTTTCTGCATTCGGAAAAATATGAAAGAGCTGTGAGTCTGTCACCGCCCATTGCTCGCTACTTGATGACCCAGAAGAGACTGCAATTAACCTAATTGAAAAAAAAAATCTCTTTACTTTAAATCATGTAAATGAGTAAAACTATGCAATAGAGGCTGTGAGATTTCCCTCACCACACCTGGCTGTGAGTACCCAGTCAAGGGACGTCACGTCCCTGTCGGGGGTCAGAGGTCAAGCTTTTGAAGTTAAAATCAATGGCGGTATCCCCAGTGGCCTTAAGAGAACTAGAAAGGAAAGGAACATTTCAAACAAATAAATAGCAGCGTTTTCAAGGTGCCCTCCCTACTTCACAGCTGTGGATTGATCTCACCGGTTTAACCCAAAGGAGGAGGCAGAGAATGGGAGAAGTGAGGAAAACCTCACTCTGACTTGCTCTCTTTTATGTAATTGCTACTTTTTCACCCTGCTGCTGACATGCTCCATCTGCGCTGGAGCCGGCGAGGCTTGGACCACACTCTGTCCAGACCAACACGTGGCTCATCAAGGGTAATCTACTTCACACACAGTTTGTGCGAGTGTATACTTTCATACAGTTACATCTCATGAGACTTTGAAAATAATTTCTTAAGCTCAATTAGCAGTGACGACTTTCTGATGAAAACTGGAAGGCAGCTGGGACTTTAATTTGATCCACACAGGAAGCATCGGAGGAAATATGTTTCAGCCTTGAATGGAAAAAATAAATTCAGCAATTGTAACTAGTTAGTGAGTTAAACTGCATTGAGAAGCCAACACAGAGAAAGATTTGGTTAAAATGATTTCTTTTCAGAGTTAAAATGTAGTATTGCAACAAAAAAAGAGACCCTCTGACTATTTTTATTCTTTAATAATTCTCTAATGATTTTACTTTTCAGTTTTTCTTAACAAAGCTTTAACTCATTTCAAAAACAAAAAGAAACCCAAACACAGTTTAGATAGATTTTTCCTTGGCTACATTCCTGATTAAGAAGTGATGTGTTGGCAGAGATCCGACCGAGCACCCTACCGCCCCCTCCATATGCATCTGGGTGCCACTTTCCCTCAGATTCTTCTTGTGAGCCAATCTGTGATGTGTGCTGTTATCTCCCAGGGATACATGCAGAGATCTGCTTAATGCCAGGCCGCCGACCTGGGAGACCTCTCTTTGGAGCGACATCTCTTCTCGTGCTTGGTCTCGGACAGATAAATATCACAGAGAACAAAGATCCCGCCTCTCATATCCGCTCTGACTCCTGAGGACGCAGCATGCCCCCGTCCCTCCAAATTGGTTTTCTGTGGTAATCCGTGCCCTTGGCTGGACTGAGCCGAGGCAGAGGGGGGTTTAGTGTGGATTGGTATGATTATGGCTATTGGTGGCCTAAACACTGGCTCCAGCCAAGGTGAATGACAAGCCCTTGTCCCCTATTCGCATGAATGACCACCACCCCCAGTGCCAACCATATTGCCAGAGCCATGTAAAAAATTAGCATGCAGAGGCCTACCATTAAAGTCAGACTGCCATTTGTATGGTTGTGAAAAAGTACAGCTTTTTTGGTATCAGCAAGTTTTATTTCTTCAATTGTTAAACAAGAAATTCTGTCTTGTCAAGATCAAGATGAGAAAGTTGATAGAAGTCGCAAATTGTATGTAGACCTTCCATTTTGATAAAAATTTAAGACAAGACATTAAGGATATGGGTGATGCCATCTTGAGCTTGTGACATAATTTATAGAGTTTGCAGAGTAGTGATTGACCATTGTGTAGAGTTGAAGTACAGAGGTCCCAATAATAGACACGCACAACCAAGCACAACCAACCGCAGGTCGGTCTCAGCTAATAATCCTGATGTGTCACCCAGTTTTTATAGCATCCAACAACGAATTATGACAAACCATAACAGAGTAATGAGCACTTAAACATACATCAGTGTGATAACAGCTATTAAAAACAACAGAAAATGTATTAAACATGTATTTTGCTTTATTAGTTATGTCATACTGCAGCCAGCCACCAGTGGTTGATCAAGATGATTTGGCATCACTTTTAGGGAGCTGTCAAGTCGTCAAGCTAACAGTCTATGGTCTTACGTCTGTGTGTTAAAGCCTCTTGATTGTAATCCTGGAAAAGCCATCAAGAGCAGGGTACACTTTGACAAGATGCAAGTGATATCCCACCTCCTCCTATTGGCGCACTCCTCAAACCTGTGCCCCCAAAACACAACTGAACATACTGACAGACAACTGCTGGAAGCCGACTCAGAGCTGTCATTCAGAGACCAATCATTTCATGTCGTTAAACCAACTTTTTTGTATTATTTAGAAGACTTGATTTATTGATGTGATGACGTGACGTGAATAGTATTTCTATGAATAAGATAAAAAAGTGTTTCAGAAACAACTTACCTTTAGGGGACAGAGCTAATCTGACTCTGTCCTGTTTCTCTGTCCAGAAACAGATCCGACATGTTAATATTTTAAACATTCATGTTCATTCACAAGTTCTACAAGCTGATCGGCTGCTTCCAGTCTTTTTCTCATTAGCAAACAGACCACAACTCCCTGCTGAACGCATAGACATGAGATTGATACATCTCTTCTGAATCTAGAAAATAAACACATCCCTAACACATGGAACTATTTCTTATTTCCTATTAAAAAGCACATCAGAAGCAGAAAAAAGTAATACATGATGATTATATTATAAAGAATGTTTCTGAACATTTACATCTCTCTCTGATTACACAGTGTGCTATCACAGCTGGAGATTCCCTGCTCTAAAATTAATTTTATTAGAGTCGCTGACTTCAGGTTAAACCTGCAGTTGATCCCGTCACTGCTCTGGACTTCCATTATAGCAATGAAGACAGGGTCAGGCCAGCATATTGGAACAATATTGTACTGTTATTGAAACTCAGATATCTTCAAGTCACATCAACGGTGTCGTCTGATGTCATCTGATGGAGTCTCCTCCCGGACCACAGCTAGTCATAATATTTTTTGAGCCTTTGTAATTATGTTTCCACCAGGTGTCTGACCAGAGAAATTAATTTAGTGTGGCCGGAGTGCGGATTTTTCTCAGTCGGTATCTCACCCTGACAGTATCAGATGTCCTGTTCTGTATCTGAGTCCTAAAAAAAGGACCCTGAGTTTGAATTTGCAATATATCAAGAATTTGATTGTTAAACCAACCTACCTCTAAAGATTTCCTATTCACATTGTGTATATGAATTTTGTATTTCAATTTAAAACAACCTCAGAAGTCCTAAGACAATAGGAGCTGTAGCATAGAGAGAAGGAAGCAAAGCAAGAGAGGAAGAGAAACAAACAAAACAAAAAGAAGAAAGGATTGTTAAGCAGCCTTCCAGAGGTTGAAACATGTTCAAATAGGACACAAACAATTCTGTGAGCACCACTGCATAAGATCAGACACGTGACACATACAGTTGTACGTTATTAGTCTCAGTTGGGCTGTTTAGACAAGTGTAATGTCCCATTTAAGGTTGTTCAGTTTGATAATGTTCCTACAAATAAAGCTGCAAAACACGAGTGCTACCTTTGTACCAACATCAAAACGACACTGACCTTTACAGCATATTCTTCATTTTCATTTTAAAAGGATGCTGCCTACCTATGCAGAGGGGTGGTGAAGAAGGTGGGTCATTCTGTCCGTCAGTAGAACACTCAGAGTAACACTCCCAATGATATGATGGAATTTTAGTGCCGTTAAAGATAAATAAAAAAAGGACATTTCAAGAATAAAAGTCGCAATTTCCCATAGAAAAATCATATTTAAGTTGTAATGCTACGGTATTTGTTATTTTATGAGGGGCACTATCAGAAACTCAGTCAGTTGCCTGCTTATTAATGAGTTATATGGAGCATGTTGTTAAGTTATAAATGATAATAAGTATGTTTATTCTGAAAAGACACGTACTTGGGGGAAATTGTATCTCTTGTGGAGATGGAAGTGTTTGGAAGGACAACATCAATCTGTGTGCTACTTAAAGGGGATTTTGTATAATCTCATTAAACATTAGGGATGAGCGAGTACAGCATTATCTGTATCTGTAAACCATATGAATTATCTGTATCCGTATCCGTACTCGGAGTGGGAGGGGCCTAACCCGGAAGTGGGTGTGACTTAACCTGGGAGTGTGTGTGTGAGTATGTGTATGAGTGAGTAAGAGAGAGAGAGAGAGAGGGGGAGGGTGTGTGTGTAGCTTAATTTGTAATATTTTTTATATCACTACTACCTAGAATGTGTCAGACACTCAGTGCGTGAAGTAAAATAAAACTGGTTAGAGCCAACTGACGGTTTAAAAAAAAACAAAAAACTCCAACGACCGGCAGAGAGGGAGAGAGAGAGAGTAGCCAGACGCTAGAGAGTAGTCAGACACTCATCCGTGAAGTAAAAAAAAAAAACTGTTTAAAAAAAAAAAAATCTCCGACAGGCAGAGGACGCAACGCGAGTTGCTTTCTACCAGCACCAAGTCTGAACGAACCCACGTTTAACAGAACTCTACTGGTTAATAAATAAGTACAAACTGAAATAAAAACAAACTTCAAGCTGAAGAAACCCTAAACGTTAACGGAAAAGACCCGCGAGCCTGAGTGACTGAGAGACAGAGCTGTTCTGTGAGTGAGTGAGCAGAGCGGTGTGTGAAGGGGAGGAGCGCTGTGACGCTGTGTGAGGATTTTCATTCAGTCCGAGCACAGATATTGACTCGTATTACTCGTATAATACTCGTGCTCGGCAAAAGTGCTTTATCCGTACCGGATACTCGTTTCAGCCGAGTATCCGGCTCATCTCTATTAAACATTGAGATTTAGAGTCAAGATTTGGGATCTAGAGTGAGTTAAACTCTGGCGAACATTGATACACCTTGCTGCATTTTTCTTCATTACATTATGATCGTAAACATTTTTTTCTTCATTAAGGCCCAAATACTCCTTATGCTGTCATAATTATTGGAAGCAAATTATGTTATGCTGTTTTTTTGGCGTCGCAATCCTGCAGAAAAGTCATTCCTGTTTATGACATCTGTGGCTTTTTAGTTGTTACCCCTCTGCGGGATGGAGCTAGCCTGACGTTGTCATACTCACAATTCTAGTCAGAATGTGAGTCTGATACCGCTCCATTGGGCTGTGATTATGGGGCGTGTTTCAACCGAACCAGAAAAAAAAAATGCCTCGTCTCAATTGGATAGACCTACAACCAATCAGAGCAACGCAGTATGTGACGTATGTTAAGCGACTCATTGTGAGTTATTTACTAACGCCAGCTTCACACCAGACGCTGAAGCGACGCAAAAGCGATCATTTCGGCGCCAGGTCTATTTTTTGCGCTTGACGCGAGTGTATCGCGCCAGGAAACACACTGAAAAAGGATTTTAAACGATATTGATGACATATTATATGATATATATATATATATATATATATATATATATATATATATATATAAACAGCGGAGAAGGTCTTCAACATGGATGACATTAAATTAATAATTGAAGTGGAGAAGTACAGTGAGTTGTATGATCCTCGGAACATGTTGTATAAAGACAACACCAAGAAAGACAAATGTTGGGACGCTGTTGCTTAATGTTGGAGCAACAAGTAAGTATATGCTTGAATACTACTTGATCAACGGGTGATATTATTAGTGCTGCCCGGCGCTTCAGCGTCGCTTCAGTGTCCGGTGTGAACAGCCAAGCGCCGGCGCGATAGGGATTAGCGCAGCGCTTTGGCATTGCCTAAGCGTTCTCTGTTCCTCTTTCAAAATGAATAGTTTTCATTTTAATGTGTACAATGGGTTTTTCAGATTTTTCGGAGCAGAAAAGCTGCTGGAAAAGAAAAACTAAAACTGAAAATATGAAAATAATTATTTGGCTTGTTTATCATTTTTTTGTTTCCATTTTATCATCATGACTCCCCCTCTTCAGAAACACTCTGTATGAAAAAAAGTCGGATGAAATAATTGCCTGTGATTCAGCAACTTTAAGGTTTTAGGTTACAAAAACATTGCACACATACATGCTATTTATCAGACTTTGGTTCCTGCTTTCACTGTAAAATTTACATTATATATTGCACCTGCAGGAAAGGTAGAATAAATGATTTGAGCTCTGCAGCGATGGGAAATGATCCACAGTGATGAACATGTACTTTACGTGGATTTGTGGAAGAAGTGGATCAGATTCAGAATCTATATCTAACTGTCTATTCTCTCACCCTCCAGCCATTTCCTGTGGTTACTTCCCAGTCATGCTTGCATTATGGTACCTATGATCTCCTGGTGCAGTAATGTTATGCTGCAACATGGCAATTCGCTGGATGAACTCCCTGTCAACCCTATGTGTATGTGTGTGGGTGTGTGTCTTGCTGTGTTGCTTTCAGGGGTGTCTGCTTGCCTTCGCCTCACCTCCATCCCACACTCAGAGGAGACTTTGAATTAGTCTAATTATCATTGCCTGTGTCATGGAAACATGAGGAGGAAGATGTCGTCCCCAGGAGTCTTTCTTAGGTTTAATACTTTATGTGTGTGTGTGTGTGTGCATGGTAATGTGCGTGCACAAGTGTATCTTTTATGAATTGCCACAGATGTGTTAGACAGATGCTAGAGGGGCTGCATTCAGCAAAGGCACCTCCCCTTTTGTTGCTGTTGAAAACATGCCCCATCTTCCCATGCACAAACAATTATAGGCACAGTCTATCGCACACACTCAGGGCTTCACATAATTACAGAGTTCAGCGCCTACATTTAAGAATATATGCAAATTCATTCTGATCACCCTCAAGAACAGTTTGAGAGGATGATGGCAGCAGGCGTTTCAGTGCATTCATGCGTGTGTGTGTGTGTGTGTGTGTGTGTTTGTTTTCTTGTTGATATTGGCTGATGTTATGAAGACCATTTCATCTTTAGCCTTGGGAAATAATTCTGACAGGAGCCACAGAGAGAGCAGTAGTGAAAAATCCTCCTTCTCTTGTAGCAGTTGTGTGACATTAGCTGTGGGCAATGGTGGCTGCTGCGCTTCAACACCAAAGGAGTTTTTTCTCTCCCCGCTGTGATCTGTGAGCTGCAGACTCTGCACATTGTTCTGTCATCTTGTGGCCCCAGAAAAGTTCATAATGTTCGCCACACACATTTCATCTGCCACTCACACCGGTCCCCATGTGAAGGAGAGAGAACATAAATTATCTTACCATGCTAGAGTTGGAGTGTACCGGGTCATGTGCTGATGTTTAAAGTGGCTCACCTAATAGCTGCATTAAAGCTGCATTTGTGGCCCACAGTTTAGGGGAAATCACCAGATCTAAAGAGGCTAATGAGAAGGGCTTTTCATATTTATGTGGGACTCAAGCCCTTTTAAACAAAGACAGAAAGAGTTCAATTATTTTCTGAACTGCACGAATGCATAATCATGTGCTATTTTATACAACAATATACAAATTACTGTAAGCTATTTTATTTAGTGGCTTTATTATGAAAGGTTGATGTGAAGTTTCTGTTATAAGCAGGGTGTTGGTTGGGACTCTTGTTTTGAATGGGTTATAACGGAAGGGGGTGCTGTCAATAGTGAAGTTTGGAGGTATGAAGGAAAATAAACGGGTCCGATTCAATAACCATCACTAGGTGGTTATTGCGGCTACATTGGTGGCAGCGGTGGGATTCTGCCCACTGAAAGCCCATTGCAAGATAAGTGCACTGTGAAGACGAACCAAGTAGCTTATAAAGTTTTAGCAAGTTAGCTAATGTTAGCCACAGCTAGCCGACGTATCGCTTAAGTTTTGGACAAATATTCCGTGCCGTATTCCACGTGGAAATCTAGCGCTCTCCCGCACTATAGGAATTAGAGAGTATATGAATTGAAAGCACAACAACATATATCGAGATGAGGAGGGGTGACGCTGATCCCCTGGACTACAAGGTGCAATACGGGGAGAGATCCATCGCAAGCAACGTCAGTTTCTCCTGCCACAGTTTGAGGTGGACGTGCAGGCTCTGGTGACAGGCGTGGGAGGGTTACCCTAACCCTCCCAACCCGCCTTGCCAGAGCCGCTTTTCTCTTGTGGGATAGCCTGTCGAAGGCTGTTCAGGTTGACTATTCTGCAGTAAAGGAGAAACTACAAGAGGCTTTTGGGCAAAGACTTTTTCTTGACCACTTCAGAGCAAACCTCTCCGCTCGTCCCTGCGCTGTAGGTGAGAGATGGAAGTATATACAGCAGAAATAACCAAGCTAATCCAAGAAGCATTCCCAGCCTATGGGGATGTAGCTCAAAGGGAGGATAAATTCCGCAGATTTCTACATGGCCTTGACCCGTCCTTGAGAGCTAAATGTCATGAGCAGGGGGCTACTGATTCACAGGTTGGTGTGAAATGGCCAGAGAGACTTTAAAGATGGACTATATCAACCCTCATGCAAACCAGGCTAAAGTGACCAGTGCTTCAGCAGCCATGGTGCACTCCATTTCTGATGGAGGTGGTTTGTTCAAAGCCATAGATCGACTGAATGAGGAAATGAGGGAAATGAGAATGGACATGAGACTAATGGCAGAGGAGAATAAGCAACTGAGATCCATTGATGGTCGAAGTGAATGGAAAAATTCTCCTTCGTGTATGGAGGTCAGTGCGTGTGACTGTTAATCATGGCTGCCGATCTCATGGCCTAGAGGGGGAGTGAGGAGGACGCCCCTGACCGTGGCTGGCGTGAACGGGAAACCGAGGATGGCTCCAGAGAGAGACAGTATTACCACCCAACCATAACCGAGTCCCCATCCCAAACTGGCAGAGTCCGAGACCTGCCAGGGGACCCATTTATGATGAACCACAGAGATAGCGTGGTGTACGGTTTCTCTCCCCAAAAACAGAGGACTCAGCCAATCAGCTACAACACGTATGGGCCATTGAGGGAAAAGAGCACCTCATATGTGAAAGGATGCTTTGAAGGAACTGAAGTCAACATACGAGTGGATTCTGGGGAAACAGAGTCATTCATCAGTGCTGATTTCCGGATGTCTGTCCAAGCGCTGCGCAAACGATCTCATTGCTGTACGCGCGGTGAAAGGCCAGATGCTTGACACTTTGGGCACCATAACTGCCACTCTTGGCTTGGGTAATGAGTCCTGGCAGCAGGTTTTCTATGTACTTAGGGGTGACTGCTGTAATGTCATGGTCGCTACAGCCCTGAACCTACCCCCCCAAGTGAAATGATAGTTCCTGTCAGTGTATCCCCTAATGGGTCCGTTGACCAGCTCCCAGACTTTCTGGGATACTTAGCTCCCAATCTCCAGCAGAATAGTGAGTTTTGCCTGTGGACGTAAGGGGGAAGACTATCTGCAACATGTGGCCTTTGCCTACAACACCTCAGTGCATGCCATTACAGGTTACACGTCTTATATACCTGACTCATGGGCAGGAAGCCCGTGTCCCGGTGGATGTGTTAGTGTCCCCTCAGGCGGTGCATTTGGACTTAATTTAGTCTCACGCTGACTTCGTAGCCTCTCTGGTGGGGAGGCTGGAAACTGCTTTCGGCAGTGCCAGACAGTTTAGTATCAGTGCTCATGAGACACAGAAACTGTATTATGATGTGACTGTTCATCATCGGCCATATTGTAATGGATCGACAGACCCCCAACCCCTTTTTTTTTATTAGCGGTCGCCTTATAATTATGCTAGAGGCAGGTAAAAGCGAAAGTACGGCGAAGGAAGGAGAGAGGAGAAGCCGCAGAGACAGCTCTGCGAATCTGCGGTTTACATAGTTGAAGTGGAGGTAGTGAAATCCCTCTGGACTACCACAACCGGACCACGGAGAGACAGATCAAACGGAAGTAGATGTACAATGAAGTTACAGTAAGGTGACTTGTTGAAATTTGACGCCGTGCCACTAACATCGACAAAAACTCACAGTTTCCATATTGCTACATCATCAATGTCTTGAGACTCTTCTGACAAAGGTTGACATTACATTACATTTCATTTAGCGGACGCTTTTATCCAAAGCGACTTACAATAAGTGCATTCAACCCCGAGGGTACAGACCCAGGACGACAAGAATCAAGAAAGTACAGTTTCTTCAAAATAAAGCAAAACTACAAAGTGCTTTAAGTAAGTGCCATTTATGTGCTACTAAAGTGTTAGTCTCAAAAAGTTGTTAGTTAATTAAAAAAATATATATTCAAGGTATAGTCGGAAGAAGTGTGTTTTTAGTTTTCGGCGGAAGATGTGTAAACTTTCTGATGTACGGATGTCCATGGGGAGCTCATTCCACCATTTACAGTGCCTTGCATAAGTATTCACCCCCTTTGGACTTTTCTACATTTTGTCATGGTATAACCACAGATTAAAATTTATTTCATCGTGAGTTTATGTAATGGACCAACACAAAATAGTGCATCATTTGGAAATGGGGGGAAATATTACATGGATTTCACAATTATTTACAAATAAAAATCTGAAAAGTGTTGAGTGCATATGTATTCACCCCCTTTACTGTGAAACCCCTAACAAAGATCTGGTGCAACCAATTGCATTCACAAGTCACATAATTAGTAAATAGGGTCCACCTGTCTGCAATTTAATCTCAGTATAAATACACCTGTTCTGTGACGGACTCAGAGTTTGTTGGAGATCATTACTGAACAAACAGCATCATGAAGACCAAGGAGCTCACCAAACAGGTCAGGGATAAAGTTGTGGAGAAATATGAAGCAGGGTTAGGTTATAAAAAAATATCTAGAGCTTTGAACATCTCTCTGAGCACCATAAAATCCATCATAAGAAAATGGAAAGAATATGGCACAACCGCAAACCTACCAAGAGGAGGCCGTCCACCCAAACTGAAGAGTCGGACAAGGAGAAAATGAATCAGAGAAGCAACCAGGAGGCCCATGGTTACTCTGGAGGAGTTGCAGAGATCCACAGCTGAGGTGGGAGAATGTGTCCACAGGACAACTATTAGTCGTCTACTCCACAAATCTGGCCTTTATGGAAGAGTGGCAAGAAGAAAGCCATTGTTGAAAGGGATCCATAAAAAATCCCGTTTGGAGTTTGCCAGAAGCCATGTGGGAGACACAGCAAACATGTGGAAGAAGGTGCTCTGGTCAGATGAGACCAAAATTGAACTTTTTGGCCTCAATGCAAAACGCTATGTGTGGCGAAAACCCAACACTGCCCATCACCCTGAGCACACCATCCCAACAGTGAAACATGGTGGTGGTAGCATCATGCTGTGGGGATGCTTCTCTTCAGCAGGTACAGGGAAACTGGTCAGAATAGAGGGAAAGATGGATGGAGCCAAATACAGGGAAATCCTTGAAGAAAATCTGATGCAGTCTGCAAAAGACTTGAGACTGGGGCGGAGGTTCATCTTCCAGCAGGACAATGACCCTAAACATACAGCCAGAGCTACAAAGGAATGGTTTGGATTAAAAAATGGCCCAGTCAAAGCCCAGACCTCAATCCAATAGAGAATCTATGGCAAGACTTGAAGATTGCGGTTCACAGACGGTCTTCATCCAATCTGACTGAGCTTCATCTTTTTTGCCAAGAAGAATGGACAAACCTTTCCATCTCTAGATGTGCAAAGCTGGTAGAGACATACCCCAAAAGACTTGCAGCTGTAATTGCAGCGAAAGGGGGTTCTACCAAGTATTGACACAGGGGGGTGAATACTTATGCACCCAACAGATGTCAACTTTTTTGTTCTCATTATTGTTTGTGTCACAATAAAATTTATTTTGCACCTCCAAAGTACTATGCATGTTTTGTTGATCAAACGGGAAAAAGTTTATTTAAGTCTATTTGAATTCCAGTTAGTAACAGTACATAATGGGAAAAAGTCCAAGGGGGGTGAATACTTATGCAAGGCACTGTAGGAGCCAGGACAGCAAACAGTCGTGATTTTGTTGAGTGTTTAGCTTGCAGTGAGGGAGCAACGAACCGATGAGCCGAGTGAACGTGCTGGTATGTAACATTTGACCATGTCCTGGATGTAGACTGGACCTGATCCGTTCACAGCATGGTACGCAAGTACTAGTGTTTTGAACAGGATGCGGGCAGCTTTTGGTAGCCAGTGAAGGGAGCGGAGGAGCGTGAGTGAATTTAGGTTGGTTAAAAACCAGTCGAGATGCTGCATTCTGGATGAGCTGCAAAGATCGGACGGCAGTAGCAGGTAGACCTGCCAGGAGGGAGTTACAGTAGTCTAGGCTTGAGATGACCAGAGCCTGCACCACCGAGAAGGGGGCGTATTCCCCTGATGTTGTACAGCATGAATCTACAGGACCGTGTTGTTGCAGTAATGTTGGCAGTAGGGGAGAGCTGGCTATCGAGTGTCACACCCAGGTTCCTAGCAGTCTGAGTGGGGGTTAACACAGAGTTGTCAAAGTTAATAGTCAGGTCGTGGGTGGGAGAGTCTTTCCCTGGAAGGAAAAGTAGTTCAGTCTTGTCAAGGTTAATTTTCAGGTGGTGTGCCGTCATCAACTGAGAGCTGTCGGTCAGACAGGCAGAGATTTGTGCTGCTACCTGTGTTTCAGATCGGGTAGAAGAGAGGATTATTTGGGTGTCATCAGCATAGCTGTGACAGGAAAAGCCATGTGAGTGAATGACAGAGCCGAGAGACTTGGTGTACAAAGAGAAGAGGAGAGGACCAAGGACAGAACCTTGAGGGACCCCAGTAGTGAGAGGACAAGGTTCAGAAACAGATCCTCTCCAAGTAACCCGATAAGTGCGTTCATTGAGGTAGGAAGAGAGCAGGGAGAGAGCAGAGCTTTAGACACCCAGGTCCTGAAGGGAGGAAATAAGGATCTGGTGGCTCACTGTGTCAAATGCAGTAGAGAGGTCTAGAAAGAGAAGGACAGAGGAGAGAGAGGCTGCTCTAGCAGTGTGAAGCTGCTCAGAGACAGCAAGGAAGGCAGTCTCAGTTGAGTGACCTGCCTTGAAACCAGACAGGTGAGGGTCAAGAAGATTATTGTGGTTAAGATAGGAGGAGAGTTGATTAAAGATAGCACGCTCAAGAGTTTTGGAAACAAAGGGAAGAAGAGAGACAGGTCTGTAGTTATTTACTTCAGACGGCTGGGTTTCTTCAGGAGAGGATTTACTCTTGCCTCCTTCAGAGAATTAGGGAAACAGCCAGTTGACAGGGAAGTGTTGATAAGATGGGTAAGAAAAGGTAGAAGGTCAGGAGCAATAGACTGGAGAATGTGAGAAGGGATTGGGTCAAGGGGGCAGGTGGTCGGGCGGGCGGAGGTTACCAAGATCAGAACTTGATTGGGAGACGGGGGTGAAAGAGGAAATCGAAGGTGATGAAGATGAAGTTGATTGAAGTGTGGATATAGAAGGAGGATCAGAAAATGAAGAGCATATGTCATCTATCTTTTTGTAACAGTCTGGCAATTTAGATTGTATTTGTCAGGCTAAATTGCCAAGTGTTTTCTGTTTATCTGTTAGATCTCTGTTTATGTTTGAGTTGTTTTCATGTTTGCACTCTGCGTTTCTATTTCCTGCTTTATTTTGTAGTCTCTGTTCCTTGTGTGTTGTTTCTGTCTTCACTTCCTGTCAGGGATTGTCTTCCCAAGTCCTCATGTGTTTCACCTGTGTTTAATTGGCCCTGCCTTCCCTCTGTGTATATAAGCCTCTGTCCTTCCCTTTGTCGGATGTTGTTGCTGTTTTTCTTGCTATGTTGCTGTTCTTGCTGTTCTAGATGTTCCATGGTACTGTCCTTTCCTGTGTTACTGTCGTGATCTCCCGATCCTCTTGTAAGCTTCCTTGTGTTTTTGTCCTCGTGTTCTTGTCTTTCCAGTTTTTCTACTATTTTAGTTTTTATGTCTAGTTAACACTTTTTATAATAAATACTCTTTTTGTTAAATACCTCTGCTCCTGGGTCCATCTACTTCCACATATCCTTACAGAACAATCCGACCACATTATGGACCCAGCAGAGATTCATTTATTTTACCGGAAAGTTTTTTATTTTGATTCTTTGGTGGAGAAGCTGTGTGATCCGGGCACCCAAGACTCTGGAGGATATTTCAGTGGTTGAGGCATGGCTGAAAGAACGGCCGTGGGATGCGGGACAGACTAGAAAAATACCGCAACCCTCCAGCCCCATCCTCAAACCCTTTTGAGGGAACCCGCCTGGCCCGTGGTGGACCCCGCAGCCTGCAGAGGAGGTCTGCGGTTGGTGGCCCCTCACCTCTACAGCCTTCTCACAGGCACCAGCCTACAGCCCCATCTGCTGACTGATACTTGGGGGCTGTTGGGCTCGGGAGGACCCCACAGCCTCCAGAGAGGTTCTGGTGTGGGGGGTGGACGGTGTAGAGGGGGCATCCACAGCAGAAGCCTCTCTTCAGAAGCCGACTCACAGGCACCAGCCACATCCAGTCCCGACTGGTTCGCAGTCTCCTGACCCTGTCCCGCGCCGGAGGGTTCCGGCAGACGCCACTTCTGTTCCGATGTCGGAGGTCCTCGCGGCTCCAGCTCCAGTCTCTGTCCCACGCTGGAGGGTCCCGGGACAGAAGATTATGTGAAACAAGTGTGTTTTCCAGATCCAAATATGAAAAAACTAAATCTTTCCTCTTTTGCTAATATTGAATGTAAACATTTCTGTCCGTTATATTTTCAATATTCCATCAGTTGGTTAAGTACTTTAAAACGATATGTAAGCCCTTAGCCTTTCCTCATTTAAAGGACCGTTGTGTTCTATTGTACAGTATATGCTGTCTGCATTAAAGTACATGGCTGTTTACATCTCACCTTTGTCTATAATGAGCTTCTGTGAAATCTCAAACATCTGGTGCATCTGTGTACCTGAGAGATGATTCAACTGTGCCCCGAGGCAGACGGCGCTCAGTTTTGGGTTTTCACAAATGTAAAGGGATGCTTTAAAAATTCATTAGTCATTGCTACCTCAGGTATCTGCAATGCAGAACACTCACATAATTCAGAAGTTTACCTGATAAGCCCTCATTCATTACTGCCAAAAGTTTGGTCATGTTTTGAAATTTGCCATAGTTATTAGGGGTGCAACGATTGATCAACGTAGTCGACAAAAATCGATGAAAAAAAGTCTCCCACGAATTTAATTCGTTGGTTACGTCGTAGCGCATGTTTTTCGTGCCGTTCAGCTGAACTAAATGTCGATTTACCGGAGGTGCTGTTGGAAGTAGCTGTGGAGTGAGCCATCTCGCTCCCTGTCTATCTCTGAAAGTCGCGCAATGTAACATGCTAACTTTAACCCATTTATTTTTCAGATAAAAATGTTTTGTCCTTTCTGTGGCATATTATTGGACAACCCAACCCAGAACCCAAGATTTTGCAGTTTCTGTGGGCGGAACGTAAGCTTTATCAATGAGAATGCTTCTAAAGAGTCAATAAGTGCAGCTGAAGAAAATAGGTCATGTGAAATTGTGTCCAAAGGTAACATTATCCTACGAAGCTGCTTGTATATTATCTACTGTACTGCATTGTCATAAATCCTGTTTATTGTTCTCTCTCTGTCTCAGTGACTGTTGCAGGTACCATCCAAGGAAAGGCATGTGTTAACCAATTCATGAAGCACAGGGCTCAAAAGAAGCGAGAGGAAGACATTTTCCAAAGGCCCAAAGAAATCAACAATAACAGTCAAGGTAAGTTAGTATTTATGTTTTACATTGTAAAGTTGCATTTTCAACATTCTTTATCTTTTGCCTTACATCTTTTATGATTTCTGATCTAGATTTCGGTTGGGGTCATGCGCAAGACAAAGTATGGCATCAAGCCGGTAGAGGGAAAACCCTACCTGTAAATGTTGAACCTCAGTGGTCAGCTGAGCAACTTTTAGCGGTTGCCATGAAGAAGCTGAAAGATTTCAACCAAGATATGGAAGATGGAGAATATATCTTGCTCTATTCTGATGGCTCTCAGATTAAAAATATCCCTGGGACTGACACACCCTTTACAATTGAACAGTACAAAGAGGCTATTGGAAAAACTGAATCAAAGGATCACACTTTACATCTGCACCCTTGAGGTCATGAGTAAGTATTGAAATACTGTATATGTACATATAAAACCAATATATATGTTTCAGAAAGCATTTTATGTCCTTTACAAAACAATCACTATTTCTATTAAATCATTTCGAATTATTTGTACTTTTTAGGTCATCCACAACATCTCAGTCATCCAGTGAACAAGTATGTAATATTCTTTACTATTGTAAACCTGCAATTGTAATTATTTTGATTGTGCTGTGATGTTTGGTCTTATCAATGCTACAGACCAAGTGTCCATCAAGGCCCCAGCAGACGACCACCTCAGTAGATCACTCCAGTACTTCAAGTGAATTCTACAAGTCATAACTTACATTTTTTTTATTCTGACATCAGTATAGTAACAAGTATTAGGATAATGACAGTTTGTTATTGTTTTGTCTCTGTACACAAAAACAATGGATTTGAAATTGAACATGGACTATTTGGTTAAAGTACTACACTACAGAGCCAACACTTCTCTGTGTGACAATACTAGACACAGACTAGATAAACTGTATTTTACAGTTTATTTCAAAAGGCAATTGTTCTTGTACCTACCTTCCACAGTACATACACCGATAAGTATGCACCTGTCGTTATTGACAGTAGCTCTTCAGATTCTGAGGAAGAAGAGAAGTTTCAAGAAGACCACAGGTACTATCAGATATAAGAAGTACTATCAGCACATAGTTGTTTACCTTAAGCCTTTCTTGTTTTTCTAACCCTCAGACAAACTATGTATTGTGTCAAATCAACTGAACACATAGGATTTATTAAACCAAGTCAAATCTTACAGGACCTGTCAAGTTTGTTCTCCCCAGTTGTCCCTCTGCAGAAGAACATGGTCATGCGGAACAACCTATTACTTAGTAAAGATTGTGATGTCAGACTTCAGCTTATCATTTTCAAGTAATGTCGGATAGCTTACTCACTATAAAAAGCCCATAAAAACTAAAACTAAGTTTTAGTTATAGTTTAATGATCCACACAACTAAGAAGAGGCTGTCTTAATATGTTCTTGCCTTTAACTGACTGTTTTCTTATTCTGCAGTGATTGACTGACAGCTGCAGACGTGATCTTAAATCTGTCTCAGAAGCTTAACACTACTTCCTGTAGCAGATTTAACATTAACCGGGCCAATGTCTGGGATGGTGCCTTAATAGGGCTCAAGAGATCCACATCTGACCCTAGCTACCCTAGCATGATGATGAAATTCACTGATGATGTTGGGTTGACGGAAGATGCTGTGGACACCGGCGGGCCTACTCGAGAATTTCTGATCCTTTTGATGGACTCCATCAAGACAAATATAATATTTGAGAGCAAAGACAATGCCAAATACCTCTCATTTGATAGTAAAGGTAATCCTTATTTGTCACGTTTTTATAATATTGCAAAGTAGTTTGTCCTAACATTGCAATATTGGTATTTTCTAGCTGTCAAAGATGATGAATACTTCCACATTGGAAGAATGATTGCAATCTCCTGGTTCAATGGCGGTCCAGGGCCTCGTTGTCTCTCCCAAAACTTCTTCCTGTACGTCATTGCTAAAGTAAAAGGCAATTGAGGCTCCAATTGAGGACATACCTGATGATGAAGTGAAGAAGGCCCTCCTGGAGGTACTTATTTGGGCTGGGTTAAGCAATTTCAAGAAATCATGAAACTGACTCAAAACTATCAATATAAATTGATACCTCCGTGGCTGAAAAATAGTTTGGTTTGACAGTACTGTAATAGAAGATTTCCATATGGAAAGGGACTCTAAATTCAAAATAGACTTAAGTATTTACAAACCTGTCTTTGAATTTAATGTACACAATTCATTGTTATTAATATAATGCCTTTAAAATTTGACTTTAAGAGTTATATGCTGCTCTTATGTATTGATACAAGGCCTGTAGATAATCCCATCTTCCAATATACTGACATACCATTCTGACCAGCAGAGAGATATCCAAACAACTCCAGTAGAAACAGCTGTTTGATGAGTGCTCTCAGCTTTAAAAGGGATAATTTGTATTGTTTTAAGTAAGGTTGTATGAGATACTTATTCAAAGTCAGCATATTGCCTAGAGTAGAAAGTGGTCAGCATGCCCCCAGTTTGGAGAAGTTGACAGCTGTACTTGCTGGACTTTCACAATGACCTGCTATGGACAGGGTCAGAAGCACGGATTTTAGCCACCGCTAAAAAAATAAATCAATTTAAGTGTACGCTATATTTAGAATATTTTCACGGGTTTACTTTGCCGTCAGAGATCCTTTTCTGACTGGGAACTGAAGCCGTTGTTAGGTAGTTTGTTAACTGCTTTATATTTGTCACTAGATAAAGAATACTACATCACTGAGGGAACTCCGGGGCGTACAGAAAAACACTCCAGCATGCTTCAGACAGCAGGCTGTTTTCGCTTCATGAGGACACTGGAGGACAAAAATAGTCGGCGACGAATTTAATCGTCGATGATTCGTTGGTTACTTCGTAGCGGGTGTTTTTCGTGCCGTGCAGCTGAACTAAATGTAGATTTACCGTAGTTGCTGATGGAAGTAGCTGTGGATTGAGCCATCTCGCTCCCTGCCTATCTCTGAAAGTCACGCATGTGCAATAGCGTCAAAACATGGACCAATGGCGGTGTCCGTTGCAACATCATCGCATACCAGAAAGTCAAAAGTAGGGGAGAACTTCACCAGTAAACATAGCCCGAAAAAACTACATGCAATATTTATACGGCAAACCTCTCTTTCCATGGAAGCAGGACAGACACATTTGAAGGGGAGGCACGTTTGACATCGTAACGTAGACGATGCAAACTCGCCTCCATAAGATATCCTGTTATCTAGCTTGCTATATAAAAGGTAATATACCTGTGCGCAGGATTCTAGATTCCATTACAAAAACATGATATAAACTGTTTTTTTAACGAGTTTAAAAGCGTAATGCCTGACAAACGTCTTTTTTTAATCACAAGTATGCAGTCCGAAGAAGTCTGTAGTTTTGATTGTTGATGTTTTTATTGCTAATACTTTCCCTGTCCTTTTGTTAAAAGGAAAAATGGATACTTGACTTTTAATTAATTTTTAGTATCAGCACTTGGCCTGTTCCTGGTTCACAGAAAAACCTGAAACTTGAATTTAAATAATTATTTTGCCTGTCAAAAATTTGATATTTCTTTGTTTTTTATCAATAGTAGTAGCCTGGATGCCAGACGAACTTAGCCCCGCCCACAACATTTTGGTCGGGCAGTTCGGTCTGGAGTCGCTCCATTGGGAAAAAATTATGGCCCGACCGGGCCAATCAGATTGTCAGGGCGGGCTTTATACGATGATTGACAGATGATCAACGGTAACGTAATCAACCACGTCATCAAAGTGCCCTCGGGTTGAATTTGTTTTCAACAAACATGCCTGCCGCTGGCGAGCTG
Organism: Pleuronectes platessa; assembly: GCF_947347685.1. NCBI lineage: Eukaryota > Metazoa > Chordata > Actinopteri > Pleuronectiformes > Pleuronectidae > Pleuronectes > Pleuronectes platessa. The sequence continues at coordinate 26,849,447 of NC_070627.1, read as the reverse complement.
AGATGTGTAGATGCTGCCATTGAGTCTGTTTTAGAAGACATCGACAGCGCATTCATTTTGAAAGAGGAACACAGAACGTGGAGGCGACGCCAGAGCACCGCGCTAATCCCTATCGCCCCGGCGCTTGGCTGTTCACAACGGACACTGAAGCGACGCTGAACCGCCGGGCAGCGCTAATAATATCACCTGTTGATCCAGTAGATCGCTGCACGGCTTTGTGCCAGTCACACCGGAGGCTGAAGCACCGCGCTGCGTCAAGGCTGCCTCGCGGTGCTTCAGCCTCCGGTGTGACCGGCACAAAGTTTTAACATGGGAGTGGATGGGAGCCAGCTGTTATTTAAGGCTTGGCGCTGCGCTGAAGCGTCCGGTGTGAACCCGGCGTTAGTAAATAACTCACAATGCGTTGCTTAGCATACGTCACATACTACGTTGCTCTGATTGGTTGTAGGTCTATCCAATTGAGCGAAGAGGAATTTTACTTCCTGGTCAGTTGAAACACGCCCCATAATTTTTTCCCAATGGAGCGACTCCAGACCGAACTGCCCGACCAAAATGTTGTGGGCGGGGCTAAGTTCGTCTGGCATCCAGGCTACAATAGTAGCCCAATATGCAGCAAATTTATTAAAAGACATTTTTGAATGAAGTATCTAAGTTTATTGTCTTTATTTTCAGTCATCACATTTTCAGAGATAGGAAGGAAGCGAGATGGCTCACTCCTCAGCTACTTCCATCAGAACCTCCGGTAAATCAATGTTTAGTTCAGCTGCACGGCACGAAAAACATGCGGTATAACATGTGGTATGACGTAACCAACGAATCATCGATGATTAAATTCATCGGTGAGTGAGATGTCTACGTCCATGTATTGTTTTGTAATAAATCCTGTTATTACTACTTCGTGACATCTACGAATTATCTTTTTTTTTATAACTGAACGGTGACTTGTGATTTTAAGCGAATTTCGTATAGATGAACTGCGATTGTTTTAACTTGCATTACAAATTAAATATTTATTTCCTTAGTGTTTACTTGAGTTGTCTACATCCATGTTTTCTTTTTATGAACCAATCATGTTTTTAATACTACTTCGTAACATCCACGAATTGTCTTTTTTTCAATAGTCTTTGTGCTTTGTGAGTTTCTTTTTTGTTCTTGCGAGTTAATCAATATATATTTTTCCTTTCCTCCTTTAAAAGCCTCGTGGGGCTTTTACGGCCCCTGGTCGCTCGGAGTAGGACATAACTTAAATGCAGTAGGTTTGGGAAAGTGAGGGTGCAGTCGCACAAAAGCCAGGACCCGTTATGAAGCAGAGAAAGTATTTATGTACAGAAGCAACACAGGGATCAACAAGGACCTTTCAGTACCAAAGAAAATAACATAAATACTAGAGATGAGCCAGCACTTTTGCCGAGCACGAGTATAATACGAGTCAATATCTGTGCTCTGACTGAATGAAAATCCTCACACAGCGTCACAGCGCTCCTCCCCTTCAGACACCGCTCTGCTCACTCGCTCACAGAACAGCTCTCTGTCTCTCAGTCACTCAGGTTCGCGGGTCTTTTCCGTTAACGTTTAGGGTTTCTTCAGCTTGAAGTTTGTTTTTATTTCAGTTTGTACTTACTTATTAACCAGTAGAGTTCTGTTAAACGTGGGTTCGTTCAGATGTGGTGCTGGTAGAAAGCGACTCACGTTGCGTCTCTGCCTGCATCTCTCTCTCTCTCTTTTTTTTTTTACTTCACGCACTGAGTGTCTGACACTTTCTAGGTAGTAGTGGTATAAAAAAATATTACAAATTAAGCCACACACCTGGCGTGGAAATAAATTTTAAAAAAGAAAGTTATGTTGAGTATGAAAACACTTGTTATTGCATTTCACTTCATAATTGCAACAGCATGTGTTGTATTCATTGTTGCAAAACTTGTTCTGTAAATAGTTAGTTTGCTATTGTGATCAAAATCATTGATCTGAAGCTCAATGCTGTCCTGTAATAGTTTTCTAATCAGCAATAAATATAACAATTTCTGATCAACACATATCAATTGCATGCTTAAAATAACATACTGGTTAAACCCCCGCCCGTTTCAAGACAACCCGGCCTACTTCCGGGTTAAATCACACCCACTTCCGGGTTAGGCCCCGCCCACTCATAGTACGGATACGGATACAGATAATGCTGTACTTGCTCATCCCTAATAAATACCACCCCTCCTTTACAGGTGCTTAGCACCCAAAAGTACAATGGGTATCTAACCTGGGATATTAACAAGACGTAAACCTACGTGTGTGTTATATCTAGACCCAGGAGTATCTTACATGTCCTCATTGTCCCTGTGCGCACAACAAAAAAAGTTAACAAATGCAAAACAAAAGTAGTCTGATAACAACTCAAATAATACAGTTTAACAAATGTGGTAAAACTAAAGATAAATCAATACACCAGCAATCAACCAAGCAAGACAAAGCAAAACATTCAGCGCTCAGCCAGAGCTCAACCCCAAAGCCCCCTGCTAACTAAACAAAGGACTATTTAAAGGGGATTGTTTGATGAGAGATCTGGAACAGGTGTGGTGATTTGATGATTGGAACCAGGTGTGCACATCTGTGAAGTAGGAGAATGAAAACAGGTGGAGGAGATAAAACAAAAACACAAACCAACAACACAAAACAGAACACAATACATGTAGGCCTATAACATGTATACATACAAGACATAGTAAAAACTGTACGTAACAAGGGCCTTGAAGTTTAAAGTGGTTGCCCAGTGGACAAGCATTGTCTGTGCAGTTGTCTTGGTGCAGTGGCTGGGGTCCCTTTGAGTAAAGAACAACTTGTCCTCAAGTTTGTTGATGTACAGCATGTTTTTAAGGATGTGTGCATTGGGTGTCCGTAATGTGCTTTGCTCTGAACCAGTAAGAGCAGAAGAAAAATTGACCACTGGGATTCAGATCTCGGAAAAGGGAAATACACGGTTCCTATGGTCATAAACATTTGGAAAAGTCATGGAATTTGTTATATTCATATTTTCATGTTGTTCATTTACACTGAGTTTTAAATATTTCATATGCTGTTAAAATAAATACTTTAAAAATATAAGCAGGCATACGCTCTCATACTAATTGAAAAGTTCGGTGGGGAAGCAGGCAGGATAATGCACCATGCCAGGGAAGTGTAGATTTACCCATGCTTGGCTACAAATGGAAAGTACATGCCATGGGTTTCAACAGACAATGACCTCAATCAAACTATTGTCTCATTTATTTGTGTCATTTAAGGTATACTGTATGCTTTGGAATTCTCATTGTTAGCTCAAATACCACATTCTTTCACTTTTTCATGTATACACTGAGACTACACAAAATGTTTGGTCATGGAAATTTGGTTTAAAGCTATTGAAAAGTCATGGACTTTCCATTGGTCACACGCACATTTGTAGATATTTGGCAAACTTTTTGGAGAAAACCTGGTTTTGTTAGGAGAGACCGGGTTCATCCCACTTGGGATGGAGCAGCGCTCTTATCTAGGAATATTACTCAGTCTATTACATGACAACCCATAGTTGGGACCAGGAAGCAGAGCTGCAGTGCTAAACACTTCTCTGCGCTCCCTCTGGATCAGTCGCACAAACCCCATAGAGATTGTCTGTCCACCGTCAGATTAAATTATTGAAATTAAACAATAACAGAGCGAGAACTCCACACAATAATCTAATAAAATTAAAACAACCTCTGAAACAACACAGGATACTAAGACTTTGTCAGTTTAAATGAATCTACTCCCCCAAGTCATATAAATTCACATGTTCTCAGAGAACTCGGGCGAGGAGGTGGAGCTGCTGCTATTTTTAACTCCAGTCTATCAATTAATCCTAAACCTGATCTCAGCTACAAATCATTTGACTGTCTTGTTCTTAGTCTTCCACGCCAACCCAGGAAACACCAACAGCCAATCATATTTGCTGTAGTTTACCGTGCTCCGGGGGCTTATACGGAATTTTTAACGGAATTCCCTGAGTTTTTATCAAACTTAGTCCTAAAGACCAATCAAATTGTTATTGTTGGTGACTTTAATATTAATATAAACGATACTAGACTCAATTGGTTTCAGTCAGTGTGTACACCAATCTACTCTGTTGTAACCACACACTTTACCTTGTATTATCGTACGGTGTCGGAATTGAACATTTAACAGTACTTCCGCGCAATCCAGTTCTGTTAGATCATAATTTAATAACCTTTGATTATTCAATAACTGAATATATGCCAGTGATAAAAAACTAATTTTCTAGATGTCTACCTGATAGTGCTGTAGCTAACTTTAAGGAAATAATTCCAATTACATTTAAACCCGTATTATCCGTCGATATAAACAACAAATTCTTTAAAAACCCGAGCTCCATTGAGATTGACCACCTTGTCGATAGCTCTGCAGACTCATTACGATTAACATTAGATTCAATAGCGCCTCTAAAAAAGAAAAATGTCAAACATAGTAAATTAGCTCCGTGGTATAATTCCCAAACAAATGAGTTAAAACAATTATCAAGAAAACTAGAAAGGAAGTGGCGCTCCAGCAACCATGTTGAAAACCTCACAGACTGGAAGAATAGTGTTAAAGGATATAAAAAGGCTCTCCACAAAGCAAGAGCCGCCTACTATTCAAAACTAATAGAAGAAAACAACCCCAGGTTTCTCTTAAGCACTGTCGCCAGGCTAACAGAGAGTCACACCTCCACCAAACCCAGTATTCCTTGATCCCTAAATAGTAATATCTTTATGACCTTTTTCAATGATAAAATTCTAACTATTAGAAATAAAATCAACCATCTCCTGCCCTCAATTGGCACTAATACACTACCAACAACAGAGATCTCAGAAACGGCTGAGAATCCTTCCCATTACTTAGACAGCTTCTCTCTGATCACCTGTGATCAGTTTACCAAAATAATCTCAGGTTCTAAACCAACAATTTGTATCTTAGATCCGATTCTGACAAAATTACTAAATTCTGCCCCTAATTGATAGTTTGTTACTTAACACAATCAATCTGTCATTATCATCAGGTTATGTACCACAGTCTTTTAAAATAGCTGTCATCAAACCCCTTCTCAAAAAACCCACCCTAGACCCAGAGGTTTTAGCCAATTACAGACCAATATCTAATCTCCCCTTCATGTCTAAAATCTTAGAAAAAGTTGTAGCCAATCAGCTGTGTGAGTTTCTCCAGGAAAATAATATATATGAAGACTTTCAGTCAGGGTTCAGAGCCAATCATGTACAGAGACAGCCTTAGCAAACGTCACTAATGACCTTCTAATAGCTTCAGATCAGGGACTTGTGTCTGTCCTTGTTCTGTTAGATCTCAGTGCAGCATTCAACACAATTGACCATCAAATTTTATTACAAAAACAGTTAATTAATGGAACCGCCCTTAACTGGTTTAAAATCGTATTTTTCTGATCGCTCCCAATTCGTGCAAATGAATGATGAGTCATCTGTGCGCACCAAAGTTAACCATGGTGTTCCACAGGGCTCTGTGCTCGGCCCAATTTTATTCTCATTATATATGCTTCCACTAGGAAACATTATCAGGACACACTCAGTAAATTTCCACTGCTATGCGAATGACACCCAGTTATACTTGTCATTAAAACCTGAACAAAGTAATCAATTAACTAAACTTCGAGCATGTCTCAAGGACATAAAAACCTGGATGACCCACAATTTTCTCTTATTAAACTCAGATAAAACAGAGGTTATAATACTTGGCCCTAAACACCTTAGAGATCTCATCTCATCTCATCGTCATCCGCTTATCCGGGGTCGGGTCGCGGGGGGAGCAGCTCAAGCAGGGGGCCCCAGACTTCCCTTTCCCGGGCCACATTGACCAGCTCTGACGGGGGGATCCCGAGGCGTTCCCAGGCCAGTGTTGAGATATAATCTCTCCACCTAGTCCTGGGTCTTCCCCGAGGTCTCCTCCCCACTGGACGTGCCTGAAACACCTCCCAAGGGAGGCGCCCAGTGGGCATCCTTACCAGATGCCCGAACCACCTCAGCTGACTCCTTTCTAAGTAAAGGAGCAGCGGCTCTAATCCGAGTCCCTCACGGATGACTGAGCTTCTCACCCTATCCCTAAGGGAGACGCCAGCCACCCTTCTGAGAAAACTCATCTCGGCCGCTTGTACCCGCGATCTCGTCCTTTCGGTCATCACCCAGCCCTCATGACCATAGGTGAGGATAGGAACGAAGATCGACCGGTAGATCGAGAGCTTTGCCTTGCGGCTCAGCTCTCTTTTCGTTACAACGGTGCGGTAAAGCGAACGCAATACCGCCCCCGCTGCTCCGATTCTCCGGCCAATCTCACGCTCCATAGTACCCTCACTCGCGAACAAGACCCCGAGGTACTTGAACTCCTTCACTTGGGCTAAGGACTCATTTCCTACCCGGAGTAAGCAATCCATCGGTTTCCTGCTAAGAGTCATGGCCTCAGATTTAGCGGTGCTGATCCTCATCCCAGCCGCTTCACACTCGGCCGCCAGCCGATCCAGTGAGTGCTGAAGGTCACAAGCCGATGATCCAATGAGGACCACATCATCCGCAAAAAGCAGTGACGAGATCCTCAGACCACCGAACTGCAACCCCTCCCCACCACGACTACGCCTCGATATCCTGTCCATGTATATCACAAACAGGATTGGTGACAAGGCGCAGCCCTGGCGGAGACCAGCACCCACTGAGAACGAAACTGACTGGCTGCCGAGGACCCGAACACAGCTCTCGCTTTGGGAGTACAGAGATTGGATGGCCCTGAGGAGAGACCCCCTTACCCCATACTCCCGCAGCACCTCCCACAGTTTCTCCCGGGGGACCCGGTCATACGCCTTCTCCAGATCCACAAAACACAAGTGGACCGGATGGGCATACTCCCAGGCCCCCTCCAGGATCCTTGCGAGAGTGAAGAGCTGGTCCGTAGTTCCACGTCCGGGGCGAAAACCGCATTGTTCCTCTTCAATCTGAGGTTCGACGATCGGCCGAACCCTCCTTTCCAGCACCTTGGAGTAGACTTTACCAGGGAGGCTGAGGAGTGTGATACCCCGATAATTGGTACACACTCTCTGGTCCCCCTTTTTGAACAGGGGAACCACCACCCCGGTTTGCCACTCCTTTGGCACTGTACCCGACTCCCACGCGATGTTGAATAGGCGTGTCAACCATGACAGCCCCTCAACACCCAGAGCCTTTAGCATTTCTGGCTGGATCTCATCAATCCCTGGGGCTTTGCCACTGCGGAGATGTTTGACTACCTCAGTGACCTCCACCAGGGAAATTGACGACGAAACACCATCAACCTCGAGCTCTGCCTCCAACATAGAGGGCGTGTTATTCGGATTCAGGAGTTCCTCAAAGTGTTCCTTCCAACGTCCGACGACCTCCTCAGTTGAGGTCAACAGAGTCCCATCCTTACTGTACACAGCTTGGATGGTTCCCCGTTTCCCCCTCCTGAGGTGCCGGATAGTCTTCCAGAAACACTTTGGTGCCAACCGAAAGTCCTTCTCCATGACCTCTCCGAACTTCTCCCACACCCGCTGCTTAGCCTCCGACACGGCAGCAGCTGCAGCCCTTCGGGCCTGTCGGTACCCTGCAACCGAGTCAGGAGTCCTCCAGGATATCATATCCCGGAAGGCCTCCTTCTTCAATCGGACGGCTTCCCTGACCACCGGTGTCCACCACGGTGTCCGAGGGTTACCGCCCCTTGAGGAACCTAAGACCCTGAGGCCACAGCTAGCCGCCGCAGCTTCAGCAATGGAGGCTTTGAACACTGCCCACTCCGGCTCAATGTCCCCAACCTCCACAGGAATGCCAGAAAAACTCCGCCGGAGGTGTGAGTTGAAGATACCTAGGACGGGGGCCTCCTCCAGACGTTCCCAGTTCACCCGCACTACTCGTTTGGGCTTACCAGGTCTATCCGGAAATTTCCCCCATTCCCTGATCCAACTCACAACCAGATGGTGGTCGGTTGACAGTTCCGCCCCTCTCTTTACCCGAGTGTCCAAAACATGCGGCCTCAGATCAGATGACACGATCACAAAATCGATCATTGATCTTCGGCCTAGGGTACTCTGGTACCAGGTACACTTATGAGCACCCTTATGTTCGAACATGGTGTTTGTTATGGATAATCCATGACTAGCACAGAAGTCCAATAACAAACGACCGCTCGGGTTCAGATCAGGGAGGCCGTTCCTCCCCACCACGCCTCTCCAGGTATCTCCATCGTTGCCCACGTGGGCGTTGAAGTCACCCAGCAGAACTACGGAGTCCCCTACTGGAGCCCCATGCAGGACTCCATTCAGGGTCTCCAAGAAAGCCGAGTACTCTGAGCTGCTGTTTGGTGCATACGCACAAACAACAGTCAGAGTTTTCCCCCCTACAACCCTTAGGCGCAGGGAGGCGACCCTCTCGTCTACCGGGGTAAACTCCAACACCGCGGCGCTCAGCCGGGGATTTATGAGTATCCCCACACCCGCCCGGCGCCTCACGCCCTTGGCAACTCCGGAGAAGAATAGAGTCCAACCCTTATCCAGGAGTACGGTACCAGAGCCGAGACTGTGCGTGGAGGTAAGCCCCACCAGATCTAACTGGTAGCGCTCCACCTCCCTCACAAGCTCCGGCTCCTTTCCCCACAGCGAGGTGACGTTCCACGTCCCCAGAGCCAGCTTCTGCCGCCCGGGTCTGGTCCGTCGAGACCCCTGACCTTCGCTGCCACCCATGTGGCTGCGCACCCGACCCCAACGGGTCTTCCCACAGGTGGTGGGCCCATGAGATGAAGAGAGGGGGGGTGCCACGTAGTTTCTTCGGGCTGTGCCCGACCGGGCTCCGTGGCAAACCCGGCCACCAGGCGCTCGCCATCGAGCCCTCCGTCTGGGCCTAGCTCCAGACGGGGGCCCCGGGCTTCCTCCGGGCCGGGTCACATCTCCTCTTCCGTCGATATTCATTGAGGCTTTTTTGAACCATTCTTAGTCTGGCCCCTCACCTGAGACCACTCTGCCATGAGAGACCCTACCAGGAGCACAAGGCTCCAGACAACACAGCCCTCAGGTTCACAGGGACACGCAAACCTCTCCACCACGATAAGGTGACGGTTCCAGGAGAGGCACCTTAGAGATACATTATCTAATGATATAGCTGCGCTAGACGACATTGCCCTTGCTTCCAATGAAACAGTCAGGAACTTGGGAGTGATCTTTGATCCTGATTTGTCCTTTAACTCACACCTAAAACACATTTCTAGGACAGCCTTTTTCCACTTGCGTAATATTAAAAAAATTAGACATGTCCTATCGCAAAAAGATGCAGAAAAACTAGTCCACGCCTTTGTTACATCGAGACTGGACTATGTAACTCATTACTATCAGGCTCAAGCCGTAAGTTGTTAAAGACTCACTGCTGAAGAGAGCACATTTCTCCAGTATTAGCATCGCTACACTGGCTTCAGGTTAAATCTAGAATAGAATTTAAAATTCTCCTCCTCACCTTCAAGGACCTGAATAATATGGCGCCTTTTTACCTTAAAGAGCTGTTAGTACCCTATCAACCCAGAATTCAGGCCTACTTGTCGTCCCTAAAGTCTCTAAAAGTAGAGTAGGAGCCAGAGCGTTTAGCCATCAAGCCCCTCTCCTGTGGAATAATCTACCACTTTTAGTTCGGGAGGCAGACACTATCTGTTCGTTTAAGAGTAGGCTCAAAACCTTCCTGTTTGATAAAGCTTATAGTTAGAACTAATTAGTGCGGCAGAACGTTACTTGTCCTATGTTCTAAAATAGGAAGCGTTTAGTTTAAAAAGGCATAGAGGTAACGATGGCTGATCTACTGAGTGGTTCCACATGGTTTTCATCGTACTACCATACAAACCAGTAGCCAGTCAGATTTACCTTGAGCCTCAGTGTACCCCCAAGTTCGGCCTGTATCATTGATTACAAGGCAAAAAACCCTGATAACACTTAAGCAGAAAAGGGAATTCATGACAAATGACACACAGAGCTTCTCTTTCCAGCTTCTCCTTCCTCCCTATCACATCGAAGTAAGTCTTATATCATCAGTACATGTTACTGACTTGACCCCTTCCCCGAGTCCCTTTGCTTTATCGCCCGCAGATCCGGGCCTGCTGTGGCCGCACCATGGATTACGATTTGTGGATCGCGCATCACAGGTCGCAATGGTGGATCCAGTACGGCAGATTCTATATAATGCGGGCTGATCGTAGTGGTAATGGCGGATCCTGTGTTGCGTTGGCATCATATAATGGTGGTGGACCAGGACCGAGGCGGCGGCTAATGATGGATCTTAATAAGCGGCAGTGGACAATGACTGTTGACTATAGTGGATCCGATCTGGATGGTGGATCATGATCTTGCTGGCTGCTGACCATACACTATGATTGCAACAGGACTGCTTGACATATAGTATTGAAGTTATCCTTCAAAATGTTTACCCTCATCAATGCTGCTAAAAACTTTAATCTTGATGTTTACCTGCACTTAACATCTATTGCACGTCTGTCCGTCCTGGGAGAGGGATCCCTCACATGTGGCTCTCTCTGAGGTTTCTACGTATTTTTACCCTGTTAACAGGGTTTTTTAGTAGTTTTTTCTTACTCTTGCAGAGGGTTAAGGACAGAGGATGTCTCACCATGTTAAAGCCCTATGAGACGAATTGTAATTTGTGAATATGGGCTATACAAATAAAATTTGATTGATAGATTGATGATGCTATGGCACACACGCTTTACAGAAGCAAGTCAACTCAGAACAGCGTCAATTCACAACGAAAAGCTTAATTTATTAGATTGTCGATACTGATGCAACAGTGAAGTGCACAAGCAAGTGTTGAGGTCCACGCCCCCTCCTAAGGGTCAGAAGATAAATCTGGATGTTTGTGAGATGTTCTTTGTTCCTTTCTTCTGCTAACAACTTATTGACATCTGAACTCATAGATGATTTCTTTTCTCAACATCTTTGATTTGATCTTTTATTACAAGTAAAGGCTACCACAGGTTCTCTTTCATGTTTGGAAGGTGAGGTGAGGGGTATTCAGCTGCAACAGGCAACTTCACGTCTAAATGTCATTAAATTTGATTCCATTAATAATACACACTGAACCTTTAATGCAGGCTACTTATGATGAAATCTCTCAGGGCAGATATTAATTCCAGGTCTGAACAGGGCCTTAATTTAGATAGAGGTTTATTTTCCTTGAAAGACACAGAAATATGTTTTTTGGTACAGCAAATTTATTTCCAGAATTTTGCCTCTTGTACAGTATATGAAGGGGTTTGTGTCATTATTTTAAAGTATTTATAAACCTCTTAAGTTATTCATTTAAAATCAATATCAATAAAAGGCGAACAACCTTGTTTATTTTGTTGGTTTTTAATCATTACCATAACAATGTGAATAAAAATGCTGAAAGAACCATTTATTTTGAAAAACTAGGAGTTTCTTCATTGAACCAGTTGGGTCCTAACATAACTGTCAAAAATGTTGTTCTTTGGAGAACACATTCTGACTTCAGTTATTTGGAGAGTCTTAAATGGTGCCTCCAAGAACTGTTCTTGATAGTGTTTTTTTCAGGCATCTTTGGGGGTTCTTTAAAGAACTGTTTGTAGAAATGGTTCTTTACAGGACCTCCTGCTACCATTTATGGTTCTCTTTAGAGCCTTTATTTTTCTATGTGATTTGCTACTTATATAATATTATTGAATTGGCTACATTGCACAATTCTATTTGAACAACCCTCAGCATTATAAAAAAAAAAGCTTAGTTTCAAGTCTTATCATGGGCTTCCTCAGCTGTGACTCTAATAAGCGTCCAGTCATGGAGCTTTACTTAGTAAGACACAACAAGCCTGCTGGTACAGAGCTGTCACTGCATTGTTTGTGTCTGTTATCTGATAATGTGCTATTGCTGATCAATTTGCTGTAATGTTGTAGTAGACCTTATAAATGATACAGTAGCAGACTTCAGGAGGAGCCCAGCCCAAACCGCCCCCCTCACCCTGTGTGACTCCCCAGTTAAACCAGTGGAGTCTTTCAGATTCCTGGGGACTATAATTGCACATAACCTGAGGTGGATGGAGAACATCACCTCCACCATCAAGAAGGCCCAGCAGAGGATGTTCTTCCTGCGGCAACTGAAGAAATTCAACATGCCACGGAAAGTGATGGTTGAGTTCTACAGAGCCATCATTGAGTCCATCCTCACCTCATCAATCACCGTCTGGTTCGCTGCCTCCACTGCCAAGGACAAGGGCAGACTGCAGCGGATCATTCGGTCAGCCGAGACGGTCATCAGCTGTGACCTGCCGGCTCTCCTAGACCTGTTCCACTCCAGGACCAGTAGGAGAGCACGCAAGATCAATGCTGATCCTTCCCATCCCGGTCACCACCTGTTCCAGAGACTCCCATCCGGAAAAAGGTTCCGGGCCATCAGGAATAAACCTCGCGCCATCTGAACAGTTTTTTCCCCATGGCTGTAGGGCTCACAAACAAGTGCCCTGCATCACACTGACTCTGCATCACACTGACTCTGCCCCCCCTTTGCACATAATTTATATATTATTGGCACTATCACCAATCTCTACACCTTAGCACCGCACATACCCATTACTCTGTTACTGTATATATTTAGTTCTATATTGTTGTTTTTATATTGTTGTTTTATCATCAGTGCACCAACGAACGACACCAAGGCAATTTCCTCTATGTGCAAACATACTCTGCAAATAAAAGAATTCTGATTCTGAAACACACAATACCATTGTTTAAGTACTACTATAAACTACAAGAGTAAATTACTGTGGAGGTGAGGGGGCTGGGAGAGCACCCTCACCTGCACCATGGAGGATCAGTCAGCACAGGTGAGAGCTGTTAGCTGATTGGTCCTCAAGGGCAGCATCTGAGCTGCCTCGTGAGGACTCTGGAACTCTGACACTGCTGAGACCAGAGGACTCGGAGCTAGCTGCTAAGCTGGAAAAGCTCAGAGAAGTTTAAGTTGATGTTTGAAGTTTATGTTTTGGATAAATAAATATGTTTAAAACCCACATGTTTGTCTCTGGCTGTGTGGGTGAGAGCCCAATGGCAAGATCCACTGCCACAATTACATACATTGATTCTACTATATATTTGTTTAACTGAGGTTTTGTTGCATTGACGAAACAGGATCTATACACACGTATTGTTGTGGTCTAAATATTAAGTTTTATATCTAAATAATATTGAGAGTATAGTGATCAGGATCTTTTCTTGAAGAAGACAAAAATACATCAGTGGATTAGAAAGAGGTGGCAGGAGTGCTACTGGTGTCCCTAAAACTATGGTGCTTATGGAAGGGACTACACATGAAAACTTGCGTCCAAAAATACAAAGAATCCAGGTCCAGGCACTGTGCTTGAAGCGTTAAAATACACCAACGTGTGTCCGCTTATGCCTTCATCAGGGTGTGCTGACACACAGAGACAAAGTGTATTATATGCAGTCATTACATGTGTGGAGGGTGAAAACGTGCAGTACTTTACCTGGCCTCTCAGGGCACAAGGTCCTCCCACATTTAAGTTTTTGTCTGCCTCTAGGGGCATGACACAATGATGTTCATTGTTTCATGCCCCTGGAGACCTCTATTTGGTGACATAAGTTTTCCTTATATTTTTTGACATGCCAGTAGGGTAGTTTGATTTTAAATGAAATGTCTCCTTTAAGTAATGCTTTCATGGTGGGGAAATTCTTTTTTGCGCACAGAGTTCCCTATCTGCATTTTATGACCCTCCTGCTACTTTAACAATATTTGAGGGAATCAGGCTTAATGACACCAATTAAGAAAAGTATAGCATAAAAGTTTCAAGTTCTGAGAGTGTTGCACACATCCCACCTGAAGTGCCTATATGCCTGACATCTTTGTGTTCCATCACGCTGTCTGCTGGTGAAAGGTGGGAGGGGAATTGGGAAAACTGAGACAGGAGTTGAGAGGAGATCTAGAAGCTGTGTGTCCACGTCGGCAGTGTACTTTTTTCTCTCTGGTCTGACACTGTCTATTGTTTGAGTGGCAATATGCTCAATTTGGTCCACTTTACTTATGTTTCACACAGACATACACACAGACGCCACTCCCACACGCCGACGCTGGCACTCTCACATACAGATGAGGCTGAGTCTCCTTTTCTTGCCTGCTCTGAAAGCCCTTGGTACTGCTTGTTTACCCTTCACAGTGACAGCTGTGTGTATGTGTGTGTGTTTGTGGTTGCGCATGTGTGTCAATCTGAGGAAGGAGATATTGCGTGTCAAGTGCTCTCCAGGGCTAAACTATCATTTCTGAGTGTTATCACACCATCTTACTTCCCAGGGGCTGTCTGTCTTTCTCTCTGTCTCTCTATAACACACATACACACACACACACGATGGTTCTCTCTCTCCCACTCACACACACAGGAGGAGCTCCAGACAGTGTTAGCCCAGTGAGGCGTGCAGTCAGAGAGGAGACTGGAGTAAGATGACCAGTTGGTGAGCGCACACACACTTTTTTAGACTGGAAAATCAGTCATGCAATGGTCCCATTCAGACACACAGTCCTCAAGACTTTTCTGACCTGCAACTACCACGCAGAGTAAAAGTTCAATTTGTTACAACACTGATGTGTGTGAGCCACTGATGTGCTCTGATGTTCACCACATACATATATTATATGTATATATACATACATATATCCTATATACATATAAATTGGATGAAGATTAGTTCCACTACTTTTCATACTCCAGTGCCCCTCAGAGAATTCAGCAAGAGTTCAACTCAAGTTTTAATGCAGGAACTGACACTGCTATTTCTTAGAATTCACATTTTTACAGCGGTCAACTCTTACCACAGTCTTGGTTCTGTCTTCCTGAATGTTATATGAGCTTGTGGCCGCTTTTGTTCACTGTTCTCGGCTTCAAGAGTCATTATGACTCACTCCCTAATGTGCGCTTCTCTTTTTCGTTGTAGACTCTCTCTGAATGTGCCCTCCTTCTTTTTTCATCTGTCTGTCTGCTATTCAGAAGATGATCCCTGACCAGCTTACCACCAGAAAAATCAGCTGTGCTGGGGTCGCTACATACGTTTTCAGCTTGAGCTGCTTGTGTTTTTTTTTTCTGATGCTGGTGGAAATTATTGCAATCAAAGACAACATTCTGAAAGTGGGAGCTCAGCCGCATAGTGATCACAGCCACAGATTGAATGAAAGAATGTAAACATGATTACTTTTATGATTAGTCATTTTCGGTTGTTAGCTAGATGACGGCAAACGTTCCTATATGGTTGTTCACAAAGAAAACTGAAAGTAATTGCAGATATCTATTCAATTGAAACATGTTTTGGCTTAATGACGAAAATCAAGCAGCATTGCAATGGTGCTGAGAGGAGAAAACTGATGCTGAATCACTCAAAGTAAAAACACCACTCAACACGACACAGAAGTATAACTGCGGTTATTTTACAGTTGAGTGGAAAAGCCACTTCAACAACATTAAACCAAGCGATTAAAAACTCTCCTCTGAGACGGAGGTAATGATTAAAACTGCATCATACCCATCAAGGCCAACACAAATCCACTTCAATTCCTTTAATGCCTGTTCTTCTCATTGAAGAAATAAAGGAATCGATCGCCCTGTGGAGCCTCCGAGCCTTACCATCTGTTAGTATATCACATGATGAGATGACGGCATGGACATCGCCTGTGTTTCTCAAACAGCAAGCACAAAGCCCATGCCAAGAGACGAAGAGAAGAAAAAGCATTACTGATTAACATTATGCTATCAGCACAGTCTGCCCATTGTTCTGTGGTAAGAAGGACTAATCCTACACTTAGCAGACTGGAGGAGATGGAGGGCTTTTGCTTTTGTCTATCCTGCCGGGTTCCAGGCTTGATGAGTTCGCCCTTCGCATGTCTGGAACTTTCCCTTTTCACTGACAGTGACTCATCTGGAGGACTGAGGTATGCAAACGCTCATGCATGGACGCAGACACCAATATGAAGTCCCCATTTCAACAGAGAAAGTTGTAGTGAATGTTGATTCTCCCTAGAAACATGGTGTAGCTCACTGCAGAAAACAACCGAGCCTTCTGCTCAGCCTCAGACTGCCACTGAGAAGCACAGATGCCACTGTTTGTCCAAGGACTGTGCATGTACAGTACATGTGTGTATGTGCTTGTTTGCAGCTGCTCAGGAGTGTGGCAGATGCCTCTGTTTGAGCTGTCCTTGAACTGTGTCCCTGACCACCCATAAGTGCTGCCTTATTTTCCCACTGCAATCCCGCCCCAATTAGCAGCAAACCAGTACCTGTTATAACCTGCCATGTAACACTATGAGCCTGAGCCACACCTCTGCTCGAACACTTAAGTCATTAAGACCTCGGGTCATCGCTTAATAGCTGCGACCAGGCATTAAACTACACTGCTGCCAAAACTAATGGAATAGCTGAAACTCTCGTTTGAAGAAATAAAGTGGCATGCACATTTTTTTTTATCGCAAGGGATAGGGGGAGTTTGGATTGATGACTGCATCCGCATTTGTTCATTTATCCATCCATCCCACACCGCCTACACTGCAGTGATCAGACTGTGATGAAAAAAAAATCATAAACGAGTTGACACGATTGCCCAGAGGAGTAAGGATGAGTCAGGGGTGCTGAGCTTGCAAAGTCAAAACAAGGTCAAGCTCATCATTTTCAACCACTCATTACTGGTAATTAACATGTGGCAGATTCCTATACTTCTTTACTAGGAGCGTAAGATTAACCATATAGTGTATATTGGAAAACCAATTCATGGTCCACTAGACCACATATAATTGATCATATGATACTTCAACAAAAACCTGAATGAACTGCTTCGGAGTAAGACATTTATTTCTGTGCTGTTGCACTGTAAACCCATGGTGGTTTTATGCTTTGTTTTGAATTCCATTTTTATTCTAATCACCTCTGACTCTCCTGGCCTCCAGTACGAATGTGTTGCCCCCGATTTAATTTGCTCTCCTGGTAGCTATATCTACTTCAACCCGTTCACTCCCTAAAACAATTGCATCATACCTGAAAAGTTTGAAATGTGAGACTCTACAAGGTACATCTTAACAATATATTTTATATTATTATATTTGTAGTCTGAAGTTCCAAATTTTCATCAAGAGCTGTAATCAATATAAAAATTTAAGTCAAAATAATGTGCTCCATTTAATCAAAGTTTAATCAATATTCAATTATCAATGGAATGGAATGATATCACACTAGCTTGACTCTCTTATAAATGTTTTTGTGTAGTATTTAAATAAGAAGTTTGTGTTCACAATTTTTTTTGGTCTGATCCTGCGACGACTGGAGTTTATTGTTCTGTCAAACTCTGATAGATTATTAGACGCCAGTTTAAAGTTGATTTATTTGAAATGACCATCATAAACATGTTCCCCACATAATGATACTTTTCTTAAAATAACTCAACAGGGGTGGGGACTTTCAGCCTAGCACCTATACTGTGCCAAGACCTGTTGCAAACACCACTCGGGATGTTTGTGGGGTGAGTCCTCTGTGGGGCAGGGAGAGGCCCACCGGCCTGTAGCTTGGGTTTCCGTCTCAGAATCTCCCATTTTGACTAGTGTTTCTGATCCTCTGTTTAGGATTCAAGCTGTGAGCTGTGAGTCAATTAGTGGTTCATCTTGGTTTGTTTCGCAGTGCAGAAATCCCTCCTTCCTGTTCGACATTTTTGCTGTTAAATTGTAGTTGGAGGCAGCCAGCACAGTCAGAAGGCGATGAGGATAACACTCTATAACTGGCATTTCCCAAGTGTCAGTCACAAGAAAGAAAAACAAGATAACAAGCTTAATTAAGGCTATTGAATATTTTTCTTACAGTAAAGGTAATTGTGGATTCACATTGATTAGGTTTAATGCATTGTCTCTAGATATCTCAGGAGTTGCTCAAGAAAGTTGTTACTCAATCAATGAAATTTCATATTCACCTTTCTAAACCTAGCTTAAAATACATTCAGATAATATCTGGTCCCCCAAGACACGACGAGACCTCCGGGTTACTTTAATAGGTTTGTGTATTTGTGTACAGCTGTCAAAAATGTAGTCATTCCAATTAATAATTCCACCTCTCAGTGTCTGTCCCAACCATTCAGAAAGTGGTGTCCTCAAAGGGGGGTGTTGAAACATGCTCCCCTAAAGATGACTTAGGATAGTATGTGTGTGTGTTTGAAGAGTTTGTCCCTGAAGAGCCTTTATTCGCCCCTCTGTTTACGGTAGAGGAGTTTACAGTGGGTACGGAAAGTATTCAGACCCCTTTAAATTTTTCAATCTTTGTTTCATTGCAGCCATTTGCTAAAATCAAAAAAGTTCATTTCTTGTGATCCTCCTTGAGATGGTTCTACTCCTTCATTGGAGTCCAGCTGTGTTTAATTAAACTGATTGGACTTGATTAGGAAAGGCACACACCTGTCTATATAAGACCTTACAGCTCACAGTGCATGTCAGAGCAAATGAGAATCATGAGGTCGAAGGAACTGCCCACGGAGCTCAGAGACAGAATTGTGGCAAGGCACAGATCTGGCCAAGGTTACAAAAGAATTTCTGCAGCACTCAAGGTTCCTAAGAGCACAGTGGCCTCCATTATCCTTAAATGGAAGAAGTTTGGAACGACCAGAACTCTTCCTAGACCTGGCCGTCCAGCAATACTGCGCAATCATGGAAGAAGAGCCTTGGTGAGAGAGGTAAAGAAGAACCCAAAGATCACTGTGGCTGAGCTCCAGAGATGCAGTAGGGAGATGGGAGAAAGTTCCACAAAGTCAACTATCACTGCAGCCCTCCACCAGTCAGGGCTTTATGGCAGAATGGCCCGACGGAAGCCTCTCCTCAGTGCAAGACATATGAAAGCCCGCATAGAGTTTGCCAAAAAACACATGAAGGACTCCCAGGCTATGATAAATAAGATTCTCTGGTCTGATGAGACCAAGATTGAACTTTTTGGCGTTAATTCTGTGTGGAGAAAACCAGGCACTGCTCATCACTTGCCCAATATAATCCCAACAGTGAAACATGGTGGAAGCAGCATCATGCTATGGGGTTGTTTTTCAGCTGCAGGGACAGGACGACTGGTTGCAATTGAAGGAAAGATGAATGTGGTCAAGTACAGAGATATCCTGGAAGAAAACCTCTTCAAGAGTGCTCTGGACCTCAGACTGGGCCAAAGGTTCACCTTCCAACTAGAAAATATATATAAAAATAACAAAGGAGTGGCTTCGGAACAACTCTGTGACCATTCTTGACTGGCCCAGCCAGAGCCCTGACCTAAACCCAATTGAGCATCTCTGGAGAGACCTGAAAATGGCTGTCCACCAACGTTCACCATCCAACCTGATGGAACTGGAGAGGATCCCCAAATTCAGGTGTGAAAAACTTGTTGCATCATTCCCAAGAAGACTCATGGCTCTACTAGCTCAAAAGGGTGCTCCTACTCAGTACTGAGCAAAGGCTCTGAATACTTATGACCATGTGATATTTCAGTTTTTCTTTTTTAATAAATTTGCAAAAATGTCTACATTTCTGTTTTTTCTGTCAAGATGGTGTGCTGAGTGTACATTAATGAGAAATAAAATGAACTTTTTTGATTTAGCAAAGTGCTGCAATGAAACAAAGAGTAAAAAATGTAAAGGGGCTGAATACTTTCCGTACCCACTGTATTTCATTCATGAACGTTCCTCCTCTCTCTCATGGTCGAAAGCATGACAGTCACAGAATGAGACACACACACACACACACAAACACTAGAATTTGAATCCATGCATTTTTAATTGATGAACAGATAGGCAAGTAGAAGAGGAAGTTGTAGGAGAGGGAGATGTGTGTAGCAAGATGTGATCCTCCATGTGTCAGGATGGGTGTGTGGTGGCACGTGTGCGTATTGGTTTGTGTGTTCTTAAATCGCTCATTAACCCTGCGTCACCCCTGAGGATAGCTTCCATGTCATGATGTCGTGTTTTAGGGGCAGAGAGGCA
This sequence comes from Pleuronectes platessa, assembly GCF_947347685.1. Classification (NCBI taxonomy): domain Eukaryota; kingdom Metazoa; phylum Chordata; class Actinopteri; order Pleuronectiformes; family Pleuronectidae; genus Pleuronectes; species Pleuronectes platessa. The sequence continues at coordinate 26,829,377 of NC_070627.1, read as the reverse complement.
GAGACACACAAACACAAGCACACACACACAAACACACATCTGGGCCAGCGCTTGCGTGCAGCACTCTTTAACCCGACATCAACACTGATTAAGCTGGCTTCCATGGCGTGTCTGAGGGCAAGAACACTAAACACACCAGACACACACAGAGAAACACACACATCAGAGTCTAAAACACTTATGCACATTGTGAAGAATGTACAAAGTAGCCACTGGTGACACAAATAAGAAACTTAAATATATGAGCAGTGAACGGTAATACTGGTGATTTTACATCCTCTGTCATTCACAATCACCAGGTATTACTAAACTGAACAACAGTGGGGGAATTTGGTGACGACTCAGATCACGGGGGGTGTGTGAAATATTTGACTCCACAAAACACTTTTGGAGTTTCAGGCGTAAACAGTTGAAGACATTAGTGACCTATCTTTAGTTGTAATAAAACAACAGAAAAAATATAACATGCCTCCATACTGCTTGGTTGGTGTCATCCAAGTGTCCGCATGCCCCGACATTCATATTCGACGTAAAACAAGGTCATTTACATTGTGTTTTAAGCCTAAAAGTCCACAGGAAGGGGCTTAGCTAGTTAGCATTTCTGCCACCTCCTACTGGTGGAGCAGTGAAAGTGAAGCCAAAATTTCAAGTTACGGGCTGTAAACCAAAACAATGAGCTGAAAGGAGTAAAAATCTCTAAAAAACAACAGTTAATCTAGAGGATTCGGTGCATCTTCATCAAACACAAACTTTCACTTGACACATGGTGTAACGTGACCCATCGTTCACAAATATTTAGAAGTGCAGCTTTAATTGAATTGACTTTAATCAGCTGTGCAGTTCTTTCTCTAAACTTTTTTTTTTTTTGCCTAAAAACAAGATTTGTGACAATCTCACAAAGTAAAGCAGATGTCACAGAATAAAAACACACTTCTGATTTTCCAGCAGTTTCACTGCTTAATAACTGCGGCCTTCGAATACCCATGTTGGCTGAACTCTAGTGTTCAGCTGTGTTCTTCGAGGAAGGCAGGAATCCTGCTGATGTTGGTCATTTTTATTTTCGGAGCGATTAGTCCCACATTTGCATATTGGTAGCGCCTGATCTCCCTGGCACTTGTTCATTCATCCATATGCAGTACAGCTGGAGAGGAATAATTTTCCTTTTCTAGCTTCAGGCTGTTCGGAAAAAACAAAACACCTCAAGAATAGTGTGGTGCTTGTGTTTAATGAATGATTCTATGCATGGAGATTTTTTTTTTACAGTTGATTTGAATTCCAAATTAACTGGAGGATATGAAAGGAGCAGGTCAACAGGGTCTGTGCTTTAAGAAAAGGAAAGCTTTAAAGTGTTTCTGATTGATCTCTTGGGGTTCGGTGGGAAGACGAGGTTACAAAAACACACTCGATCAAACAGATCATGTGATCAGCAGATAACTCTATAGCCTGATACATAAGATAAACTGGCGCCTAATATGGGTTCATTGTTCTGGCTATTGAAATACTTTTAGGCCACTTTACATACTGTTTAGTTGAAGTTAAAACCTATGAATGTGATAATGACTGGTGAACAGTGCCGCTGCTAGCCATTTTGGTGCCCTAAGCATAACTCCTTTATGATGCCCCCCCCCCCCCCCCCCCCCCCCAACCCTCCGAGAAAAAACGTTTGTTTCTGCCACACAGTACACAGAACAGCCAAAACATACATGCACACAAGTATTGGGATGTGCAAAATCTTCGTAGAAATTAAATAGTCATCCATAAATACAAACTTAAAAGCAGATGTATACAAGTTAGCAATCTTCTTCAATAAAGCAAAGATTTAGAAGCAGAAAATTCACACAATTTTACTTTATTTGTAAACACACTTTGTAGAACAGCTAAAACACACATTCAAGTGAAGTGCAAAATCTTCTTTTACCAAATGTTATCAAAATAAAACAAAGACATAATTTTTGAGAGAGCAATAATGCTATTCTGTATGGACCAAGCATTTCCACCAGTTTTGGGAGGCTCTATAGAGGCACACATCTGCATTTCTTTGCTGCAAAATCACTAATAAGGTTATCATATGACAGCTTCTGAGCCACTTCACCATTGATGCTGATGACAGCAATACCACCTAGATGTTCCTGCCCCATGTTTAACGTAAGTATGTTTTTAAATGACCGATCGTATGCCCATTTTACCACAGTTGATATGGTTCTTTGGGGTCTTAATGAAAATACTCAGAGCGACCAGGGGCTGTAACAGCCCCACAAGGCTTTTAAAGGAGGAAAGGAAAAATATAATTTGATTTACTCACAAGAACAAAAAAGAAACCCACAAATCACAGACTATTGAAAAAAAGACAATTCGTGGATGTTACGAAGTAGTATTAAAAACATGATGGATCATAAAAAGAAAACATGGATGTAGACAACTCAAATAAATAATATGTAATTTGATATGTAAGTTAAAACAATCACAGTTTATCTATACGAAATTCGCCTAAAATCACAAGTCACCATTCAGTTAAAAAAAACTTCGTAGACGTTACAAAGTAGTAATAACAGGATTTATTACAAAACAATACATGGATGTAGACAACTCAGTCACTGACAAATTTAATCAGGTTACGTCATACCACATGTTTTTCGTACAGTGTAGCTGAACTAAACGTTGATTTACCGGAGGTGCTGATGGAGGTAGCTGAGGAATGAGCCATCTCGCTTCCTTCTTATCTCTGAAAATGTGATGACTGAAAATAAAGACAATAAAGATCGATACTTCATTGAAAAATGTTTTTTAATGAACTTTGCTGCATATTAGTATACTATTAATACAAACACAAAGTTTCATTTTTTTGGCTATGAACCAAGAACAGGCCTAGTGCTGATACTAAAAATAAATTAAAAGTCAAGTATCCATTTTTCCTGTAAACAAAAGGACAGGGAAAGTATCAGCAATAAAAACAACAAACAAAACTACAGTCTTCTTCGGAATGCATAATTTTGATTAAAAAAGACGTTTGTCAGGCATTACGCTTTTAAACTCGTTAAAAAAAAGTTTATATCATGTTTTTGTAATGGAATGTAGAATCTTGTGCACAGGTATATTACCTTTATATAGCACGCTAGATAACAGGATATCTTACGGAGGCGAGTCTGCATCGTCTACATTACGATGTCAAACGAGCCTCCCCTTCAAATGTGTCTGTCCTGCATCCATTGAAAGAGAGGTTTGCCGTTTAAATATTGCAGGTAGTTTTTTCAGGCTATGTTTAATGGTGAAGTTCTCCCCTACTTTTGACTTTCTGGTACGCGATGATGTTGCAACGGACACCGCCATTGGTCCATGTTTTGACGCTATTGCACATGCACGACGAATCATCAACGATTAAATTCGTCGCCCGACTATTTTTGTCATCGAATTTTGTCGGCCGCCTATTGAAGAGCCCTGATCTACAACTTTCTTCTGATCCTCCAGTGTCCTCATGAAGCGAAAACAGCCTGCTGTCTGAAGCATGCTGGGGTGTTTTTCTGTACGCCCCGGAGTTCCCTCAGTGATGTAGTATTCTAGCCTGACGTTGTCAGACTCACAATTCTAGTCAGAATGTGAGTCTGAGACCGCTCCATTGGGCTGTGATTATGGGGCGTGTTTCAACTGACCAGGAAGTAAAATTCTTCTTCGCTCAATTGGATAGACCTACAACCAATCAGAGCAACGTAGTATGTGACGTATGCTAAGCAACGCATTGTGAGTTATTTACTGGGTTCACACCGGACGCTTCAGCGCAGCGCCAAGCCTTAAATAACAGCTGGCTCCCATCCACTCCCATGTTAAAACTTTGTGCCGGTCACACCGGAGGCTGAAGCACCGCGAGGCAGCCTTGGCGCAGCGCGGTTCTTCAGCCTCCGGTGTGACTGGCACAAAGCCGTGCAGCGATCTACTGGATCAACGGATGATATTATTAGCGCTGCCCGTCGGTTCAGCGTCGCTTCAGTGTCCGTTGTGAACAGCCAAGCGCCGGGGCGATAGGGATTAGCGCGGTGCTTTGGCGTCGCCTCCACGTTCTGTGTTCCTCTTTCAAAATGAATGCGCTGTCGATGTCTTCTAAAACAGACTCAATGGCAGCATCTACACATCTCAGCTCGCCAGCGGCAGGCATGTTTGTTGAAAACGAATTCAACCCAAGGGCACTTTGATGACGTGGTTGATTACGTTACCGTTGATCATCTGTCAATCATCGTATAAAGCCCGCCCTGACAATCTGATTGGCCCGGTCGGGCCATAATTTTTCCTCAACGGAGAGACTCCAGACCGAACTGCCCGACCAAAAATGTTGTGGGCGGGGCTAAGTTCGTCTGGCATCCAGGCTAGTAGTATTCTTTATCTAGTGACAAATATAAAGCAGTTAACAAACCACCTAACAACGGCTTCAGTTCCCAGTCAGAAAAGGATCTCTGGCGGCAAAGTAAACCCATGAACCTCATCTGCAGTCAGCTTTATAGGTTTCAAACTGAAAAGCTTACACGCAAAACAGAACACAGCATTGCTTTGTTGCGAGTAAACAAGCCAACTTCTCATGATTTTCTCTCCATTTGAGTGTTTTGAATTGTAGGCTACTATGAAACGCCCTGCCATCTAGCCCCCTTGGAAAATGTAAATCTGATGGGATTCTAAATGGACCTCTTCGTACTATTTCAACATGATCCGCGTCTAAAACTTGTTGCGGCCAAGGAGCAGGATCAGTTGGAGGGGGCACACAGGTCTCTACATTGTAACCTGCTGACGGACTCTCAATGACAGGACTTGTGCTTTCAGAGGTGGTGGTTCTCTGCGGATCTGTCCCTAAACTGCTGGTTGAGGGTTTTGATCATCAGGACTTGGTATTGTGGAGTCTACAGACCTGCAAGACGGTTGCTCCTCGTCTGCAGCTTCGTCTTGGTCATGTGCTTCTCCTTGTACATATCTCAGAATAGACCCTGCATTAATTTAGAAATACGACAAAACAGGATCAGTACAGAAAGAGACAAAATATTCAAACAAAGAATCTTATACCGATAAAATTATAAACATTTAAAACTGAAAGCATGCAGCCAAGGTGCTCTCCCCCTTTATTTATCAACTATTTGATAAATCGAATCTAATATAAAAGCATAATGGATTTTAAAGTAAAATAATATCTAGCTGGCGTCAGTCAGGCCTACTTGAAATGCATAATGTTTAACAATAAAATCTCAATTTAGCTTGCACCTAAGTTAAAACATATTTGAGTGTGCTAACATTAGCAATAACGTCAGCTAGTTCAAGGTGTATGCATAGGCTAACCATTAAATTAGCAGCACATTTCCCGTATTTAACAATGATTAAACATGAACTTACTTGAAAGTGATGCACAAGAAATCATCTTGCAGTTTCTTTCTCTTTCTTTTTTCTGCCCCTGACTCCTGTTGTCTTTTTTGAGGCCATATAATGCGATATTATTTCTATACTGAAATAATATCGCATTATAATTGTGAGCTATTTTATTTAATGACGTTATTGTTGAGGGTTGATTTGTATTTCCTGTTCTAAGCGGGTTGTTGGTAGTGACTCTTATTTTGAAAGGGGTTCTTAAAGGAAGTGGGTTCTGTGATGAGTGAAGTTGTAAAATGAACGGAGAATAATCGGGTGTGCTGTCCCGAGCGCATGACCTGCTCTCGTATCCTTTGTCCTTTGCTGAGACCAGACCTATGATACAACCAAACGCTCGGCTACATAATTATTATAACTATGATACATTTTCAGTATCATAGTATCATACCCCCTCAGGACTTGGTGCCGTACGCATAGCGCGTATTGCGTGTTATGGCAGCGGCGGCGCTGCTGGCTAATATAATATAGATCAGCCAAAAAAACTAAACTGTACAATTAGGGTTGGGTTAGGTTTCATTCACTATGCTATTTGGTAGAGATGAGCCGGATACTCGGCTGAAACGAGTATCCGGTACGGATAAAGCACTTTTGCCGAGCACGAGTATTATACGAGTAATACGAGTCAATATCTGTGCTCGGACTGAATGAAAATCCTCACACAGCGTCACAGCGCTCCTCCCCTTCACACACCGCTCTGCTCACTCACTCAAAGAACAGCTCTCTGTCTCTCAGTCACTCAGGTTCGCGGGTCTTTTCCGTTAACGTTTAGGGTTTCTTCAGCTTGAAGTTTGTTTTTATTTCAGTTTGTACTTACTTATTAACCAGTAGAGTTCTGTTTAACGTGGGTTCGTTCAGACGTGGTGCTGGTAGAAAGCGACTCGCGTTGCGTCTCTGCCTGTCGGAGATTTTTTTTTTTTTTTTTTTAAACAGTTTTTTTTTTTTTTACTTTAACGGTTTAAACTTTTTTTAAACCGTCAGTTGGCTCCAACCAGTTTTATTTTACTTCACGCACTGAGTGTCTGACAAGTTCTAGGTAGTAGTGGTATAAAAAATATTACAAATTAAGCTACACACACACACACACACTCCCCCTCTCTCTCTCTGTCTCTCTCTTACTCACTTACACACACACACACACACACACACACACACACACACACACACCTGGTGTGGAAATAAATTAAAAAAAATTCAAAGTTAAAAAAGAAAGTTATGTTGAGTATGAAAACACTTGTTATTACATTTCACTTCATAATTGCAACAGCATGTGTTGTATTCATTGTTACAAAACTTGTTCTGTAAATAGTTTGTTTGCTATTGTGATCAAAATCATTGATCTGAAGCTCAATGCAGATGCTGTCCTGTAATAGTTTTCTAATCAGCAATAAATATAACAATTTCTGATCAACCCATATCAATTGCATGCTTAAAATAACATACTGGTTAAAGCCCCGCCCATTTCAAGACAACGCGGCCTACTTCCGGGTTAAATCCAGCCCACGTCCGGGTTAAATCACACCCACTTCCGGAGTAGGCCCCGCCCACTCCAAGTACGGATACGGATACAGATAATTGATATGGTTAACAGATACAGATACAGATAATGCTGTACTCGCTCATCCCTACTATTTGGTAATGTCAATTTGTTAGGAGTTTTGCTCTTAACTTTTATGCTAAAGGGGACATATTATGAAAATCCCACTTTTGTAATGCTTTTACACGTTAATTTGGGTTTCGGGCATGTCTATCGTCCCAAAAACTCCCTCTGTCAGAAACGATATGCTAGAGTGCACTCAAAACAGGTCAATCTGAGGATGGCTGTTTTAGACAGGGTAAAAAGGTGCTGTTTTAAATGATCCTTGTGGTATTTTGACCAAAATATGTTACAGACATTTCATTAAGACCCCAAGGAACCATATCAACTGTGGTAAAATGGGCATAATATGTCCCCTTTAAAGTTCAACATCGACCCTCGGATACCAGTGGTGAAAGCATCATTGACTATGATCAAGGGTACCAATCTTTCAGGTTTTTGCGACTGGTGGAGTTAACTACAGAATTTTATAAAACTACACCTGCCTCCATAAGCATGGGCAAGCTGTTTGTTTGTGCAATTTGGAACAATTCCTTTGGGCATACATGTTCTTCAATATACAAAGCTTGTCATGTGATATGCATATTTAAGTTAGCTTGTTTTGGAAAAGTCATGGAAATCCGTTGGTCAAAATGTGTATGAACGCTGTCTAATAGGGCTAAACCATATCACTAAACTAAAGTCTCAGCAATTTACTGACCGACAATAAGGAAGGATGAACTCATGTTATGTCATAGTTTAGGGTCCATACCTCGTAATTATGAACTCATTGTTAAAACTTACTCAAAATTTGAGATTCTATTAGAGCCATTTCTTTCATGGTTCAGTAGATTGCATCTTCTTTCATCATCATTCATTTTCTACCATAAAGAGATAAAAGAGCTTGAAATTTGGGGGTAAAATCCTATTGCAAACTCTGCTGAAAAACAATTAGACGTTATGGAGGAGAGAACATGTTCATTGTTATTGATGTACTATCCCGGTATGAACATATATGTGTGAACCCTGAGATCTCTCAATTGTCGGTCCTTGTTTGAATACATGAATCCATTAATGAGACTGTGGGGAAATGTCCTCAGTTAAACGGATCAAAAACCAACCAAAGCCACTGCTGGATAAATGTTTAAAATACAAGACTTCATACTGATTGACACACACTAGGCCATTTTCTGCTATTTCCTGTAAAATGTAAATGTTGTAGAAACTTCTGCAAGCCCACGCTGTGAATGTGCGATGCTGCTCCACTTGGCTTGTTCCTTCTCCTTACCCACTTTTCTGATGGCAGCGGGGGGGCAGTCACAGGCTGTGAACACAAACCGCTGCAAAGATCTGTGGTTAAAGTGGGACATTCCACACACTGCCACACTAAACAAACACGTAAAAAACTCACACAGGCTAGAGACATGCTCATACATTCAAACAGTCATATACCTGCAACCTTGCAAGTAAGCTTTGCACACGACACGTAGAATGCTGACGCAGACAAACCTCTTTTTACACACAATTAAACTAGTTCAACTATCTACTTGTTTCACTAAAGGTTGTGAAACACAGATGCTTTTTATTTTCCTCTATAAATCATTGTGCGTGTTTACCTTGGATTTTACGTATTATAACTAGGGCTGAACGATTAATTGCATTTGCGATAAAATCGCAATTTTCTAATCGCAACGTGTGTGAATAAAACGTGCGAAAGAGGGTAGGGCTCTGGGCTGCTCTCCTCACCCGCAGCAAGAATGCCGTGGGACCACAAAATTCCTCTGATCCAGAAGATAGCGAAGCAAGCCTGCATCACCTACAGCAGTGATTTTTAACCAATGTGCCGCGAGAGATCGTCAGGTGTGCCGTGGGAAATTATCTAATATCTAGTGTTGCACCGAAGTATCGGCCGAACATCGGTAGCGGCAGATATTTGCCTCGTTTACCGACATTTGCACATCGGTGATAAACTTGACTTTCACCGATATCATTGGTATTTGTGGTTAAACCGCTGGGCAGGTGCCACGCCTGGGGGAGCAGTCGCCCTCCTCTCCACGCCGCCGGAGACTCAGCGTGCGGCACGCCTCGACGTTTTTTTGGGGGGGGGGGGGGTCCTATTCCGCTGTGCCTCACGGCGTCAGTGGTGCGGGGTGCTTTCTTTCTCTTGGACCGTGGGGCGGTGTCCGTCGCCGGTGCGGAAGGCGGGCCGTTGGAGGGGACCGGGTACGGCGGTCGGCGGCAGCGACTCTGGACGCGTGTCGGGCCCTTCTCGCGGATCACCTCAGCTACGGCGCCCGCTGGGGGAACCCTCCGTTCGCGCGGGGGGCCCCTTCCGGCGGTGCGCCTCGGCTGGCGCCTAGCAGCCAGAACTGGTGCGGACCAGGGGAATCCGACTGTTTAATTAAAACAATGCATCGTGAAGGCCCACGGTGGGTGTTGACGCGATGTGATTTCTGCCCAGTGCTCTGAATGTCAAAGTGAAGAAATTCAATGAAGCGCGGGTAAACGGCGGGAGTAACTATTGGCCACAAACAGGTCAATCTGTTTTAGACAGGGTTAAAAGTTCCTGTTTTAAATGATCCTTGTGGTATTTTGACCAAAATATATTACAGACATTTCAATAAGACCCCAAGGAACCATATCAAATGTGACAAAATGGGTATAATATTTCTCCGTTAAATAAAGTTTAGTTAAATCAAAGATTGTTTCATAAATCTGATTCAATTTGTGCTCATTAAAAGGTAAGAGTAAGAAAGGGCTGAAATAATTTTTTATATATTTAGAAATTATATTACTAACTATATGTATTATATGTACTGTGTTAGTCCATAGAGTGTCATTTTGGTTGGTGGTGTGCCCCAGGATTTTGTAAATGTAAAAAATGTGCCGCGTCTCAAAAAAGGTTGAAATTCACTGACCTACAGGGTCCTAAAGTCTTCAGCCGACGTGGCGGACAGACAGAGTGAGCTCATCTCGCCGGTGACCGCGGTGCGGGCGGCGGTTCTGAAAATCGCTCCCCGGAAAAGCAAGCCGAGCTCCAGGACGGCGGGGCTCCAGAGCCCCCTGGTCACCTACACACATCTGCGAGACGGAGGTGTTCAGCATGGGGGTGTTCCTGCTGAGGCCCGGCGCCTCCATACCGCTGCACGACCACCCGGACATGAACGGGAATCTACGGAGCTGCTGATCCGCAGGCTCCCTTCCAGCGCATCCAGCTGCCCCGCCGCATCCGCGGACACAGAGCTTAAACTGCTGCTGCCTCACTGACTATAACAACGCCGCATTCCTACACTTATAAAATGCAATTCAATGTGGAAGTAATCCAAGTATTCAGAATACGCTACTCAGATTAGTTAATGTAAAGGAATACGTTACAGAATACATTTTTGGCCATGTATTCTATAACGGAATACGTTTTGAAAGTATCCTTCCCAACACTGGAAATGTATCTAATATTGTGTTGGTCATATTTAAATCCTTTATTACGTTTTTTTGGGGGGGAAAAAGAGGGTAAAATGAAAAAATCGCATATTAAATCGCAATCGCAATATATGGGGAAAAAAATCGCAATTAGATTATTTTCCCAAATCGTTCAGCCCTAATTATAACTACATCGACAGTAGGTCCTCTTCCATGGAGTCCATCCTGTTTTAACAGTAGCTCAGGACAGACAATCCAAAACACGTTCTATAAGCGTTTTTTCGAGAATCTTCGACACACACTGAAGCCGAGGGTGATCAGTTGGTTGAAATATGCAATATCACCACTCGATGCCACCAAACCCTACACAAGATTTTATCAAATTTAAGCTTTTCGTAAAGGTTTTCTGTAAGAGCTCTAGGAACAACAGACTCAACCAGAGAATCTTACAGGAGAGGGGGTAAATACTAAATCAATTTCTATTTAAAATTTGATTGATTGACTTCCTATTCTAAAAATGTTTACTCTGGCTGTGAGCTTTAAGGTGAGGGGCGGTGCAGCAGGCAGAGTTTAGCACGTTATTCAAATCTAAATGTTAGAAACGTGTTGGGACCTACAGCCACAGAGAACCATAAAATGAGGACTGGTGGAAGATTCCACTCCAGCCTAAAGTACGGGGGGGGAGCAGGCTACAGTTGAAGCTGTCAATGACCCCTGCTGTGTCTCTAGCCGCGCCTCAGATTTTGAACTCTGACCTTCCTATTGGCCTAAGACCCTTAGTCCTGCTAGAAGGCGGGAGTCACCTCTAAGGTGCTATTTAAGGGCAAACACACCGAAAATATTTCTTTCCAGTTCCACTCACATTAGAGCTAGCATCTCCAGTTTAGTTCTCAGTGATTCACAGGACACAAAGGAAACAAACTTAACAGCTGTTTGATTTTTCATAAGTTTATTTTAAACTTATCTTTTCGTAGTTTCACTTTTAGTTTAAAGCTACTTTTTCTAATCCAGTTTAAGCTTAACTTATCCTTTTTTAGTACATCGTAAGCTTATTTTATCCTATTTTTACTTAAAGCTTTTAATCTGAATAGCGCGCGGCAGAAGCTCTCCCTCACTCGCTGGCCGAGAACAGAGACACTTTCCCCGCCATCCACGGACAATCCGGCGACGGTTGTTCCTTCCTGCAGACGGGCAAAGACCTTGCCAAGGAGAACGAGAAGCATTCTCTCCGAGACGGGCAAAGACCTTGCCAAGGAGAACGAGAAGAATCCTCTCCGATTCGGCCCAGCGCAATCTCGCCGTCGCCCCCAGCGGCTCCGCGATCAGCGGCCCGAGGCCAGGACATCATCCACTTCCTCCTTCCGGGATTCGCGCTACTCCGGTCGTGCACGAAACCCCGCGAAGCAACACGAAGTAAGAGACATATGTCTGGGCAGAGTCTAGTTTAATAATTAGCGTGTTTTTGTATATGATTGTACTTTTATAGAAAGACCGCCGTGTCGATCTTATTGTGAAAAGCGCGCGGTGACGATCCGGCGCTTCCTGTTTGATTCGTGTTTCCGTCAGGCCGATCTCACAGAAGACGTGCATCTGTTAAAAGACACCTCTTACGTAGCTGGATTGCCGGCCTCACTGTGTGATCGCCTCTGACGGCGTTTTTAAGATCATCTCCGATCTGTGTTACTATATGTTTCTCTCTTTCTCTCTATTGTATTCTCTCACATCCGCCGACATACACATCCTCGCCCACGCACACACACATAGTCGCATTACATATAGTCATTCTGATATCAAGGAGGGCCTGAACGCACCTCGACGCCATTCGGCGCTAAAGCTAAGCTAAGCTAAGACAAAGAACCCCTTTGTCCTCCCTCGACCTTTGTCCCACGTGTGTTTAAGTCGGCCATCTTTGACCATCTTGACTCTAAGTTACGGGGTCCTTCGACCATTGATTGCAATACACATCGAGGCCCGCCCTCCATTCGGACTCTAAATTCCTTAGGCGACTCCGCCATTTTGAGTTGTAGTCCTGGTGTATATTACATCACCAATTTTGTAGTCAAACCCCCAGGGTTAAGCCGGCCCTCTTAAACTTCGTGAGTCATCGACCCCCCTTTCCCTCTCTCTCTCTCACACACACACACACTTCCCCCCACTCACACACACACACACACACAAACACACACACAGCCCTATCAGAAGGATTGCAGTGTGATCAATTGTGCTAAATGTGCTGCGACTGTATTGGAGATAGCGGATTGTGTTAAATGAAGAATCATTTGGAACAACTTTGACTTTTATATCTTTTTAATAAACCCCTTTTATACTTAAAGTATTTGAATCTTGTGATTATTGGTACATGTTTATGTGAACACAGTTGGATAACGATAGCCAGTGCTTGAACTCAAACCCTTCATCGTTTATTATATAATCCCTAATATTAACTATTGAGATTATTAATTTAACTTTATCAGATGAGACTGATACTTATAGACTGACTCGTTGGCCCCTGTAACCAGGGTGGTGCCCCTTCTCGAGTATTAATATAGATAGTAGCATTCTTAAATTGACGATTTTATTGTTGTGACTAATTATTTCATTATTCTTGGTTGATAACCTTATCATTATTAATTGATAGCTTGTACTTTCTAAATTGATAATTACTTGTTTTTCATTAGTAGTTGTTATTCATTGATTGATTATTCTTAAAGTTTACATTAATTATTTAATTATTCTTAATCAATAAACTTTATCATTCTCAAATTAGTGATTTAATAATTCTTAATTGTTGAACTTCCTTATTTACTCATTAATGGTTTTATTGTTATTTGATTACTGATCATCTTCAATTAATAATCTAATTATTTTGTTTAATAAATAATCTTTATTGTTTCAATAATCATATTCCATGATTATTGATAATTAGCCAACGTCGAGTCCCCCTACTATTGCACAACAAACGTTATCAAAACACCCACTCGCTTGTGGTGAATCTTCAGAAGGACCTACTTCGGTTCTCTCACATTGGCTCTTCCGGACAATCTCCAGAGTTCTTACTAGGGGTCTGGTTCGAGAAACTCCAGAGGGGGTTCACATTTGTGTCCATACATTCAGCTCCTCTACAGCATGAACGGGATAATTCAGAGTATGTCTTAAAGCAGTTTATCTAAGTTAGTTTTTATCATGTCAGACTGCAAGACATCTCGTTATTCCATTGACTAGTATTTGTTATGTCAAAGTTCAACTTTTTTATACCATCTACTCTCATGGCTGGTAACAGTTTTTGTTATCCTGCATTTACTGGAAAATCTTCGGCATATATTTGGAGCAGTGTCCTTACTCAAAAAGTTCAAGGTCTTGTATGAATTGTCGATCTAGTGCAGGCAAAACTCCAAACAGCGAGAGAAAAAGCAGGTCTAACAAACCACGAGGGCAAACACGAGGGAAAAGCTGGAAAGTGATGAGACACAAAGATGATCTGGCAGAGAACAAAGGGGAAGTGGGGCAGTGTATAAACAGGTTGGACTGGCAGGGGCAGGTAAGTGGGTGGGGACCAGGTGAAGGTTATCCAAGGGTCAGGGAACGCACGAGGGCAGGAACCGAACCAACAGAGAAGGTCAGTACGCTCAATAAAAGCCAGACAATGAAACAGGACGTCAGCTTCTCCTGTCAGCTCCTGGTGTCTGACATAAATATACATCACTTCTACTTACAACACAAATTCACTTCCTATTTAATAATGCATCTTTTCAAAATACATTTGAATAAATGTGTGTGACATTAATACTGAAAACACCTTTACCTTTACTTATAGATTTTACTTTACACAGATTTGTGTATATAATCTGTAATTCCCACTTGAAGTTAACTAGATAATGGTTTTTATTCTTATTCTGGCTATAATAAACTTCCAAGTTTTTTATAGCGAGAAAGATTGGTGAAAAATAATTTCACCAATCCCAAATTATTGTTTAATATTTTGACCTTATTTTTTGTTATCTAAAATCACAGAATTGTTCACAACTTTCAGTCTCTAAAGTTCAATTCTGGACATGTCATTTAAACCACATGAATTGAGATTATTTGTTTTTAAAATAAAATATTTTAAAGCTCTTAATTGAGTGACTCAAACATAAACTCAGTATTCAGGGGAGATTAAATGTCACAATTAAGACTACAGAGGCGTGTAAGGTTTGAGTCCTTGTGGCATTTCTCTGCCTCCATGTAGAGGTGTTCACCAAAACATGACCCAGGGAAACCTAACCTAACATGACATGTGTACTCTTAATTAAAAAACAACTCTTATCCAAGGACATTTGGCTCGAATCAAAACAACCTGCTCAAACAAATAAAGACACTAGCGCTGCCACCAGAGGAGGTGCGAACAATTAAAGAGCATCTGCGGCGGAGTTATTTTCCCCTTGTACTGACATCCTGTCTGTGTAGACTATAACATTGCAAGTTGGTGGTGAATCATGTGTTGTTTCTTAAGCGAACTATAGGACCATGTTGAAGAAAAAAATTAAATCTAAGTTGTAATATCACGAGAATAATATTGAAATATCACAAGAAAAAATGTATTATCTTACAGGACTTAAGTGTCTATATAATGAGTAAAATGTTATAAGTTTAGTTCTAAAAGTTACAATATAATAAAAGAATAATAAAAAAAAAATTGGAAACAGGCAGCAAGGACAATCAGAATCAGAAGTATTTTACTGCCAAGTAGGTTTACACCTACAAGGAATTTGCTCTGGTAATTGGTGCTTACAATTAACATAGAAACATAAAAACGCAATAAATACAACATACATAGGAAAGCAATGAAAAATAGAAAACCAGTATATATTTACTCACTGTTTACTTCTTATTTACTCACTTTTTTCCAATATCTATACAAAGTAACATTTATTTCGACATAAACATTTCTGAATAAAAATACATAAAAGATAAAAAATGTAAAAAGTGTTATGCAAAATGCAAAACAGTAAACAGTGTCCGATTGCAATATGCAATGTAATGCAGTATAGTATAATATGATGTAATGTGTTAATTTAACACATCCTAAAGGTGTGGGGGTGGAATAAAAGTCTGAGTCAGGTGGGGGTCCCGGGCCTTGTTTATGAGGGCAACTGCAGCCGGGAAGAAGCTGGTCTTGTGGCGGGCGGTTTTGGTCCTGATGGACCGCAGCCTCCTGCCCGAGGGAAGAACCTCAAATAGTTTGTGACCCGGGTGGGAGGGATCAGCCACAATCTTACCTGCCCGCCTCAGGGTCCTAGAGGCAAACAGGTCCTGAAGAGATGGCAGATTGCAGCCGATCACCTTCTCAGCAGAACGGATGATCCGCTGCAGCCTCCTTTTGTCGTTGGCAGTGGCAGCAGCGAACCAGATGGAGATGGAGGAGGTGAGGATGGACTCGATGATGCAGGTGTAGAAGTGCACCATCATTGTCTTTGGCAGGTTGAATTTCTTCAGCTGCCGCAGGAAGTACATCCTCTGCTGACCTCTTTTGGTGATGGAGCTGATGTTCAGCTCTCATTTGAGGTCCTGGGAGATGATGGTGCCCAGGAAGCGGAAGGACTCCGCAGTGACGACTGGGGCGTCTCTCAGGGTGATGGGGGTGGGTGGGGCTGGGTTCCTTCTGAAGTCCACAACCATCTCCACTGTTTTCAGAGCGTTGAGCTCCAGGTTGTTCCGGTCACACCAGGTCACCAGATGGTCAATCTCCCACCTGTAGGCGGACTCATCCCCATCAGAGATGAGCCCAATGAGGGTGGTGTCATCCGCGAACTTAAGGAGTTTTACGGACTGGTGACTGGAGGTGCAGCTGTTGGTATACAGGGAGAAGAGAAGAGGGGAAAGAACACAGCCTTGAGGGGAACCGGTGCTGATGGATCTGAGTTCAGAGACATGCTTCCCCAGCCTCACGCGTTGCCTCCTGTCAGACAGGAAGTCAGTGATCCACCTGCAGGTGGAGTCAGGCACACTCAGCTGGGAGAGCTTCTCCTGTAGCAGATTCGGGATGATAGTGTTGAAGGCAGAGCTGAAGTCCACAAACAGGATCCTGGCGTAGGTTCCTGAGGAGTCCAGGTGCTGGAGGATGAAGTGGAGGGCCATGTTGACTGCATCGTCTACAGACCTGTTGGCTCTGTAGGCAAACTGCAGGGGGTCCAGTAGAGGGTCAGTGATGGCTTTGAGGTGACAAAGCACGAGGCGCTCAAATGCCTTCATCACCACAGAGGTCAGGGCGACGGGTCTGTAATCGTTGAGTCCAGCGATCTTGTTTTTTTTGGGGACAGGGATGATGGTGGAGGTCTTGAAGCAGGCTGGTACGTGACATGTCTCCAGTGAGGTGTTAAAAATGTCAGTAAACACCGGAGACAGCTGATCAGCACAGTGCTTCAGGATTGATGGAGAGACAGAGTCTGGCCCGGCTGCTTTGCGGGGGTTCTGTCTCCTGAAGAGTCTGTTGACGTCCCTCTCCAGGATGGAGAGAGTCGTCGCTGTGGTAGAGGGGGAGAGGGACTTAGAGGTGGGAAGTTGTGGAGAGGTGGAGGCCCTTGCTTTGGTGGGGGAGCAGCAGCTGATGGGCTGTAGTGTTGTGTCATGGGGGATGGTTTCAGGACTTTCCCATTGTCTTTCGAAGCGACAGTAAAACTCGTTCAAGTCGTTGGCCAGGCGTCAGTCGTTAGTGGAATGGGGGGCTCTGGGCTTGCAATTTGTAATCTGCCTAAAGCCTGAAACGTGCTTCTGCGACTGCGTCTGCGTCTTTTCACGCCGCTGTGGCGCAAGACTCATTGTCATTCATGCTTCCCCAACCGTTGCGCGTCATACAAAGCAATTCCGCACCAGAACACTAGGCGGAGTAATGCTTTTTGTCGAAGACGACCTGAGAGACGCCTTCTTTCTTCTTCATCGATTGTTTATTTACATAGCTACTGCGGCTCCTTGTAGCCTTTTTCAGGCGGAGAAATACGCCAGTCAGTGACGGGTTATACAAGTGGACATACTTTCGGATCTCTTCTGCCAAACGCTCTTCTATTTGGTCCATATTCATTCTTCTAAATCTCCCGTTGTTTCTGCCTGTATTATGGGGCATGAAACCGGAAATGCAGCTCCAGAAGGGATGTAGAGCAGACCAATCACAGCCTTGCGGGCTGAGTGAGCTTGCGGAGCTTTGCCGTAAATTTGAGAAAAGTGGGGCGACGCCCGTCAGCACGTAAGAAGGGATACATAAGCACGTAAGGGACCCGGAAGGGCTCTTGCGCTTACGGGCACGTGTAAACGCAGAAGCATGTTTCAGGCTTCAGCCCTCTCCAGACAGAGGTCATTGGCTGAGAACTGTTGTTGAAGTTTCTCAGAGTACAGTCGTTTAGCTTCTCTAACCTCCTTGCTAAACCTGTATTTAGACTCTATATATCTGACTCTGTCCCCGCTCCTGAACGCCTCTTCCTTCTCCAACCTTAACTTTTTGAGTTTAGCTGTGAACCAGGGTTTGTCATTATTGTAAATCACCCTGGTGCGTGATGGAACACAGCTGTCCTCACAGAAGCTGATATAAGAAGTCACAGCCTCTGTGTACTCATCTAGACTATTAGTAGTAGTCCTGAACACATCCCAATCTGTACAGTCAAAACACGCCTGAAGATCCTCCACAGCTTCGCTGGTCCACAACTTTGAAGTCCTCACAACAGGTTTACAGAGTTTTAATTTCTGCCTGTATGCAGGAATCAAATGGACCATGACATGGTCCGAGAGTCCCAGTGCAGCCCGGGGGACGGCGTGATAAGCACTGCTTACTGTGGTGTAACAGTGATCCAGAATGTTCTCCTCTCTGGTCGGGCATTTAATAAATTGTTTATATTTGGGAAGTTCAAGGGTGAGATTTCCTTTGTTAAAGTCCCCAAGGACAATAACTAAGGAGTCCGGGTTAGTCCGCTCCACACACAGTATCTGATCAGCGAGCGTGCGTTGTGCCTCTTGCACGTTAGCTTGCGGTGGAATGTAAACACCGACCAGAATGAATGAAGCGAACTCACGGGGGGAGTAGAAGGGTTTGCAGTGAATGAAAAAATATTCCAGATCAGGAGAACAGTGCTGTTGAATCACTGTCACATCATTGCACCAGCCAGAGTTAGTGTAAAAGCAGATGCCTCCACCCTTCGTCTTGCCGGAGAGTTCCGTGTTGCGGTCCGCTCGGAAAAGTTGGAAACCAGCCAGCTGCAGCGCAGAGTCCGGTACAGATCCGCACAGCCACGTCTCCGTGAAGCACAACACGGAAGATGAGGAGAAGTCTCTGTTTTTACCAACTAGTAGCTGGAGTTCGTCCAGTTTGTTGCACAGTGAGCGCACGTTGGAGAGGAATATTCCCGGAAGCGCTGTGCGAAGTCCCCGCTGGCGGAGACGCACAAGAGCGCCGGCCCGTTTACCTCTCCTCCGCCGCTTCACCGTGTGAACAAAGGTGAGCGCACCTTTGACCAGAATGTCCAAAATATCGATAGATGAGGCAATAAAAGTCGGTAGTAAATTATCAGGAGTTATGTCCCTGATGTTCATGAGCATCTCTCTGGTGAAAGAGCTCCCAGTTTTTAAGCAGAAAACTGAGTTAACTAACTAACTATGGTGGCAGACCATAAACCAGCTCTCAGGAAGAAGTACACCGCCTCTCAAGTGCCCTGTGACAGCAAACGCCATCGCAGCCCAACTCCTGAAAAATGGCCGCTTCCCAGACGCAGACAAAGAGTTTGCCCGCTCAACGGCCAGTGTCAATGCCAACCTGTCAGGAGATTTCACACCAGCTGAGCTCAAGGACGCTATGGCCAAACTCAAACAAGGCAAGGCACCAGGCTCCGACAACATCCACCCAGAGTTTGTGATCCACCAGAGCGAAATAACATCCACCTGGCTGTGTGCTTTCTTCTCTGCCTGCCTCCGGAGGTCCAAGTTCCCAAGGGCATGGCGACGGGCCGCTGTCATAGCCCTCTTGAAACCCAACAAACCTGCGGATGACCCCAAGTCCTACAGACCAATCTCGTTGCTGTGCGTCCCTTTTAAAATCCTGGAGAGGATGATACACAGCCGAATTGAGCCAGTAGTTGACTCACAGCTACCGAGGGAACAGGCTGGCTTCCGCCGGGGCAGGTCTACAGTGGACCAGGTAACCCTTCTCACACAAGATCTCGAGGACAGCTTCCAGGCCAAAACCAAAGCTGGGGTGGTACTACTGGACCTGACTGCTGCTTACGACACCGTTTGGCACCGCGGACTCCACCTGAAGCTGCTGAGAACAATCCCGGACCGTCATATGGTCAACTTCATCATGGAGATGCTGTCAAACCGCAGCTTCATCCTCCAGACCAGTGACGGCCAGCGCAGCAGGCTCAGGAGGCTGAGAAACGGGGTCCCACAAGGGTCTGTCCTCTCACCGATGCTCTTCAACATCTACATCTTTGACCTACCGGTGACGACATCTAGAAGGTATGGATACGCGGATGATCTAGCCATCATGCTACACCGGCCCACATGGAAGGCGGTTGAAGAGGGTCTCAATCAGGACATGGACGTCCTGGCTGCCTACCTTCGAAGCTGGCGACTGCAGCTCAGTAAGGGAAAGACTGTATCAGCAGCATTCCACCTCTGCAACAGGGAAGCAAGAAGGGAGCTGGAGATCTCAGTGGACAACAAACCCCTGGAGTTCCAGCAGGCCCCAAAGTACCTGGGCGTACGCTCAGACAGGACACTGTCCTACAAACAGCATTTGGATGAAGTGAGGGCTAAAGTAACAGCAAGGGTCTCACTCATCCGGCGCCTAGCTGGTACAACCTGGGGGGCCTCGGCCAAGGTTCTACGTATCTCCACACAAGCCCTCGTATTCTCTGCAGCTGAGTACTGTGCCCCAACCTGGAGTAGAAGCCCACATGCCAAGAAGGTCGATACGGCCATCAACAATGCCCTCCGGATCATAAGTGGCTGCCTGAAACCCACCCCCGTGTTCTACCTGCCAGTCCTAGCAGGAATAGCGCCAGCCGGCCTACGGCGAGAGGCTGCTACCCTCGCCCTGGCAAGGAAAGCCCAGAAACACAGCTGGCACCTCCTCCATGAAACCACCACCATGGCAACACCTCCAAGCAGACTCAAGTCCAGCCACCCATACAATCAGGCCGCACAAGAGATGCTTATTTCCATCCCGGAGGATTTGACAACCAAAGCCTGGCTGGCAGCGGCATGGAAGCAGGAGTGGGAGTCAGCAGGACAGACACGCCTACACCATTACATCCAGGATCCTGGAGGTGGCGTTGAGGGAGAAGATCTACCTTGCCGTCAATGGACCCTCCTGAACCGCCTTCGCACAGGGGTTGGCTGCTTCAAAGCGTCCATGAAGAAGTGGGGCCTAACAGACAGTGCAGCGTGTGAGTGCGGGGAGCCTGAGCAGACTGCCGACCACATCATCACCACCTGTCCCCGGCATAGACCACCCTCAGAGGAGGGCCTCTTCCAAGTGGGACCTGAGACGAGGGAGTGGCTACACGACACGAAGTTGGACATATGAAGACGATACACGAAAAAGAGAGAGAGTTAACTAACAATACAAGACAAAACATCGCGCACCAAATCACCGAACAGCCTTACTCGGCGCCATCTTAGTAACAGGGGTTACTAACCCAATGCTTGCTGGAGTTCCCCTGGATCCAAAGACCTGAACCAATCTAATTCCGAAATGATAAAACCCAATGAATATCACGCTGGTCCCCCACCATCACACATTTCCTCCTTCACTAAAGAGGCAACTTCCTCCAAGTCTCAGAATAGACTCAATCACTTAGACAAGTTCTACAAGTCCTGATATTTATAGTTGTGTTGTGCTGATAAGCCAAAAGTAGATTTAGTTATTTGTGAAACCAATACTGAAGTTTAACCTGTTAAAATGACGCATGGCCTAAAATTACAACTGTATTCTCCAACGACTCAATTCTCATAATATTACAACTTATTTTTAGTTTTTTTTATCTCAGGAATCGATTTTCCTTTGAGTCAAAATATTCTGAAAAACATAACTTTCTGTTTTAATTTAAGCTCCTCTGCATTTCACACATTTGTCTTGAGGCAAAAGCAGGAACCCATCAAATTATATCTGTTTGACACCGGTACACAACACTACAAATCTACTCTTGTACTAAATAATAAGTCATTTGAATTCTGACCCAGAAATCCGCAGACTTAATGTTGTCATAATAATTAGCATTGCGTGTTCTTGCTCCTCATATTTCCTCTACCAAACTCTCTCTCTATCCTCCACTCACCCTTCCAGTCTGCACCCCCTCCCCATCCTCCCTGGAAAGAGTTAGTTTAGTCAGGGCGACATGCCTTTGGCGCTGCTTAACAATCAGGTTTCCCATTAAGCCCTGGAAAGTTGAATCTGGGGGCAGTGTGTGTGTGTGTGTGTGTGAGTGGTGGACTTTGTATTTTGAGGGTTCTTGGCAGAGAGAACCAGTTTAACGCCAGTAGCCTTTGAGCTTCAGTTCAACAGATTTGTCTGACTCTTGTCAAGCATGAACTACATTTTTACTAGAATTGAATTTTATTACATGAAACGAAATGTTTTTTTGTTTTTTTTATGTCTGTGTCTGTTAGGAAGTGATTTATCAGGAGGGTAAAGTGGATATCTTGAATAACAGGATACAGTGCACACATCCTACTGTATATTGATCTCACATTAACTTTCGATGTAATGATGCTGGATCCACATAATTTAGCTACGTTCAGACTAAGTAGCTCTTCTCACCAATGAGATTTTGATGTTCACATTTAACTTTTCACCCTTGAGCAGTTTGAGCCTATAAACACTGTTATCACCTCCTGCACGTCCAGTCGTTTAAATCTCTGCCCAGTTAGAATGACTGCGAGCTCTGGCAGTCGTTGATGACACATTGTGCTGCGACACAGAGGAGCAAGCGGTCTTCTCAGTCCATCTCCCAGCTTTTCATGCAATATGATGTTCCTGGTTTATTGCATCGATTTTCGCTGCACCTTAATCTTTCTACCAGGTTGTGCCAACTCCTCACGTTTTTGAAGGTGCTCCCCACTCCTTATGTGCCTTCTACAATCCCCAAAGCAATCCCCGGTAACCTTTTCCCAAAATGCAAAAGAAAGGTTACATCAGTGCAGCTCTCTGTGCGTTAATACACTCCCCCCTGCACTTCAGTGCCACATTTTACAAGACATTTTTTCTGCTCATATAGCGAAGACAACTTTGAAAGTCACCTCTTTATTTTGCTCTCTTGTTTTCCTTCTGCTAGCTTTTGGCATCCTATCTTCTCATCACACTAAACGCCCCGTCAAGTTGAATTAGCCCATGAAGTTTAACCTGTGGGTATTTTGTATCACAGGATATGTACTCTCGTGCTTACCTCTGACAAATAAACCTTGCTGAGTTGCAAGTTCAAAGTTTATCTATTTATTTTCCGCAGGCCGTTTCGCCCCCTGATTATTTCTCCTGAGTCCAAAGTTTTTCTGCTGCAGCTTAAAGAAACACATGTGGCATCATCCATAGAATAGCAATGGAGACAGAGTGGGGTGAGTGGGAGGTCGGCTCCCGCCTCTGCCTTAATAGGGGGACTTCATAGAGGGAAGGAGTGAGAGAAAGCAGGAAGTAGAAGCCACAACACAACTAGGGACCAGTTGTTTAGCAAAATGAAGGGCATCTTGTCAACTTTCGGGCCTCAAGGCACTTTTAATTAGTGCTAGTACGTCTAGGAACTTTCTCAATTTGGGAGCTTTACGCAAGACAGAGACACAACCATTCATTCCTGATTGTGTTTATGTTGTGTAAAATCACAGAACAGGTTTTACCCTTACTACATGGTCAATATGTTTAGGCTCTGCGCTTTTGTCGTTCAATCAACTGAACAACAACACAGAGAAAGGTGGTGTCATTTGTGAAATTCCACTTAAATCTGAGAGCAGACAGAAGCTTCTGAATTCATCGGGCTTTATATGCGCCAGGTGGTTATACCCACAACGGCATTATATGTAGCCCCTGAAGCTACACTATAGGCCATGTGAGCTTTATGTTGAGGCTATTGCGGCTAAGGAGACAACAAGTCAGGGCCGCAGGAACTGAAGTCGACCGCTTGCCTTTTTCCAACTTTTTCTGAAGCTGGTATAGATTGTGAAATGAATACTGCATGAACGACTCAAGTCAACGTCTACTTTTCATCATCCTTACTGCTTCTACTCACAGTTACGTGCAGCTCTCTAACATGGTGAAGAAATAACTTAAATAAAGCAAGTGAATGTTATAGTCTCATTCTCAATAATAAAATAATGCAAATCCTCCAGCTGGTGCTCACATTGCAGTGTGAATGAAAGACTCAAAGTTACTCATGATCCAGTATAAAGTATGGCAAGTTGATGATTACAAATATGTAGGAAACAAATTGCCTTAAAAAAGGTGAGTAAATATAATTGTTTTTTAACTAAACATTTACTTAACATCTAGTTGTTTATTTTACTTAACCGAACCAGTTTTTAAATTGCAAGTGAGATCAAGTACTTAATAAAACAAGTTAGTCTGAATTATCTGAATTAATTGAGTTTTTCAAAAAAATAAGTTAAAAAATGTTTAAGGCAAAAACATTACTCACATTAGATGAGTTGAATCAGCTGGTAAACAAGAAAAATAAGTAAAGATCACGAATGTAATGTCAGTGTGCATTGCTCTTTTACAGTGATATGTTCTGTTCATGTGATCACAGAGCTGCAGTGGTTAAACGACGCTTCACTCGGGTATTAGCCAGGTTTCCCTCCTCCGTCTCCAGTTGGTACAAAACCCTACTGCTCGTCTTATTATCGAGACCAAAAGGCATTAGCAGATCACCCGTGTGCTTGCTTCCTTATTTTAAATCAATTTCGTATTGATTTTTAAATGTTATTGCTCACTTACTTTTAAGGCCTTTAATGGCTTCACTCCTAAATAGCAATCGCATTTAATGATTCCTCCACAGATGGAGCTGCTGGTTACTTCCAGGTCAAAACTTATGACGAGACATTTTCTATTGAGCCACCAAACTTTAAATTTCTCTTCCTACTTTTTATATATTTGACATGGGTTTAATTATCCTTTTTTTGTTATTTTTACTTTGCTTTTTCCTCGGCTGGTTTAACTATTTTTTAATAGGGCGCTTCTAACTGTGTTAAGAAAAGTTTAATATGGATACAAAAAATTATTATCATGGATGATGTAAAATCCACAAAATCACCTGGACTCATCCTCTGGGCACAATAAATATGCTATAAATGTTGTTTAGATATTTCAGTCAGGAGCAAAGTAGTTCAATCCCCGCCTTCTTACAGTCTGTATTGTGAAGTGTCCTTGGCAAGTCACCGAACTCCAAATTGCCCCTGAAGGCTTTAACGACGTGTATGAATGGTATTTGATGGAAAAAGCACTGCCCATACAAGTTCTGTGTGAATGGGTGAATGTGACTTGTACTGTAGAGCACTTTGAGTGGCCCAATAGACTGGAACAGTATTATTTAAATATAGTCCAACAACACTGCCTTTCCCTGTGGCTCAGATGAGTCTCAGTCAAAACCACAGTTACCTGCAAATATAATCTCAACTGACAATTGGTACTAAACGTCCATACACTTGTTAAGAAATAATAGAAAAAAGGCAGTTCAGAACTTCATCGAGAAATGTCAAATTTTTACTTGACTATTGAAGACGTCCAGTCAGCTGTCAGAACATCCATTGGTAAAGTGCAAGCAGGGGCTAAACAGAGAGTGCAGCACACTTCTAATGGCACCAATTTGACGGAATGTAAAAAGAATACAGGCTGAAAGTAGGGCTAAAAACCAACCGCACATGCTCTTCTGTCGCTGGCACAGCAACACCCCACCTGGTTTGCTTTTCTGGGGTTTTACTTTCCTGAGAGCATATTAGAAAAAGCACTTACACACTGAGCTGGAAAATAACCACAAAAGAATATAGAAAGAAAGAAGTAGGACAGGCAGCATTTCCCAAGGAAAACAAAACACGGAGACTCACTTGAAAATACAAGGACGGAGCTTCAGAAGAGTTTTAAATTAGAGGAGGATCAGCAAGTTCACAAGCAAACAGTAGGTAACTGTGGCTGTAATCTTACTGCGGTGAGAGTACAAGATTAGAATCACTGACTGGTGCATGTAATGTGGGAATCATCTCATCTTACCTATCGCAAACACATCCAGTCCAAATGGGGTTGTAATACTTACAGTGTCTGCTTGTCATGCACCTTGTAGACCATGAGGGGGCAGGGGACGATAACAGTATTGAAGTAAACGTTGGAGCTTTAATCAGTGTTCGACAAGGTCATGGAATTTCTCAAAGCAAATACGTGCAGACACGGTGCTCAAAACTATGATTCAGAGGTTTGGTTTGTTATTTTACCCAACAGTGAGCTTGTAACCAACCATCCTCCACAACTCCCTCTATCTTCAGCTTGTCACCATCACTCCGTCCCCAGCACCCATCTTCCCCTCTGTTTTCCCTCCACTTCCTTTTATCGCCCCTGAACTTTTCCCATCCTTTGCTGTGTTCCTTTCCCTGTGAATTGTGGTTCCTATCTCCTCACTTCTAACCATGTTTGTGTCCTTCCCTCTCTATGATTCAGCGCTGGCCCTTTGGCTGTGTCGCAGGAAGCTGAGTTTATCATCATCATTATCACCATGTTAATTCCGAAGCCTTATCTTCCTAAATAAAGTGTGTGGTTTTGTCTCTTTGTGCTGATATCCCCAGGCGGCAATGGAATTGTAGCTTATTTCCATCCTGCTCCACTTAGCATCGAAATGAACAGTTTTTTGGGGGACCAGCTAGCGTAGCTTGCATCAGCTCTATGCAAGCTAATAGGGGTATCAGCAGTTGCCTGCATCGGAGAACATCAAAGCGAGCAATTCCCTCTGAACACAAAATCTGAGTGCACGCAGCGGGCATGCATGCAAAAAACACACACTCAGGCATGCACATACACACACAGGCTCGGGTGCATACAGCGGGCATGTGGGATGGGGTAGCTTCTTGTTTTCACACAGTATTTCCATATATGTTAATAGCGTTCTTGTTATTGTGCAGAAACAGCCGGTGGTGTAATGAAGTGATGAGCTGTCCTGGCTGCAGGGAAGAGGACAGACAGGGTTAGAAAACAGTACAGTCTGTGAATTTTTTATTTTTTTTCCCAAGCATTGATTTTGCTCCAAAACTCACAAACTGTACACACGCACAACAAAATAACACATACACAATTGATTTCCTGCCATTGTCCGTGTTAGTGCTGATATGAATGATGTGTTTGATGTGGAGCACATTGAGGTGAATCATTGATGTTTCTGCTAACACCAAACGATTACCCTGTGAACAGCTTCATTTGATACTGCTTCTGAAAACGCTGCATGGGAACTGGGTCATGAAAATTGACGCTCAAACAATCATACACCAAAGCGAGATGAATGGGGTTTATATGGAACGAGCGTAGCTTTTGAGCGGCTAACGGTTGTACTATCGTCTGTGACTGGAGCCATCGCTGCTCCTTTATCTACACACCAGCGTGACAAACAAAACACGTCAGGGCGACCAAAGAACTCTAATCATATTTTTTTCTTCACCATGCGTTGTGTAATTTGATTTGCTCAGTGAGTGGCCACAGAGCGCTGCTCATTATCATCTGAATAATTCACTGTGAATATCTGCCTACACCTCTTAGATGTCACAGAACAAATGTATTGAGCAGATAGAGGTTAATATCTTTTAAACGTTTTTTTTTTCTCCTCTTGACTGATTATTTCTACCGAAAGAATTTGAACCAGTGAACATGGCGTCCTAAACATGATGCTCTGAAGCTTCATACATTTAGAGTTAATGTGTACTAGACCTCCGTGTTTATTTTGGAGGGATTTAGAATAGCTCCAAATACCACCTGCACACAAAGAGACATGATGAATTCATATCCACACATCTTACAGACAGGTAAATAAATGCAACAATTCTCCTTGAATTCAGAAAATGTGTCCTGGTCCAGGAGCTGTGGCCCAACTCAGGAAGTGTCATTGGACTTTCTGACCCAGTCTACCTGTGTTTTGTGGTCTTGGGTAAAGCTCATAACCAACATTCCGGGGCGTCCTCGGAGGAGTCCTGCACAAATACGCTTTACAGGTACAGTCTCTGTGGGCTGTTTGGTCTTTGCAGAACTGAGGAGACAGCTGTGTCTGAATCCTCCGCATTAACTAAAGCTCAGTGGCTGTTGGACTCTGCCACAGTTCAGCTTTCTTCGGGATACAGCCTGTAGTTTGCAGACACTTTTAGAAGAGTTTCCAAACGAAAGGGTTTGGAGGTCAGGGTTGTGGATGGGTAAAGCATTTAAACCTTATGTACAGATCAACAGTAATTATTTGCTGTGTGTATATGGTGCAATAGAAAGTAAGGGTCGGAGTGGGAGTTTCCTAAACCGGAAGTAAGTGCAAATCAGCCATACATGTCTTACATTGCCATTTATAAATTACAAATTTCTTACTTCCATAAAACTTTATTCAATTAATATAACCAAAGTTAGGTTAAAAGTATAGAAAACATGAAAATAAATGTTGTATTTATACAACACCCTCACTGTTACAAGAACAAAAGGGGATACCACCGATTCCACATACTTTGAAAAAGTATGTAGCCTATGTGTGATTTTATAACTAAATTAGCTATGCCTCTTATATAGTCAGTGACTAATTTGATCTAAATTCAAAATTTCTTAAACATGATGTTTTAGTTCTTTGAGATTTCGTCCCTGACCCTAAATAATTCTTATTAAAGGAATAAAGCTGCAAAACCACAGAGTGGTGCTGCAGGAAAGTAAATCTCTGTGCCGAATAACGGTAACCTGATGGAACTGATATTACTGTTTAGCGAGCTAACAGACTTCCGACAAGTGTTATGGTCAAAGTGATGGAGGATTCCACTTAAACTTAAAAATGCAGCTAAACCTTTCATGGATGTATGTATTTTTATTTAACTATTTCCCACCTTTGTTTCCTATTAGTGTTGGATTCTTTCTACTATATATAATTATTTTCCGGCTTGCATATATATTCTGTGTATTAAAATACCCTGCTTTAAATAAATAAAACATTGTGAACAAACTCAAAAAAATACAGTGAAGACTGTTGGGTGATTTATAGTTATGGTTTATATTTGTTTTCATTTTATATTCATACTGTATTTCAGCCTGTTCAGACAACTCATGGCAGCAGTGCCTCTCCTACTTTTTTCTGTAAAGCTATCATGGTTGTACCTTAATTTACATATTCAATAATTGTAATTATTATCACCTATTAAATATCCCAAACATTTAACATTGCCTGACATTGCTGCTATGCAACTGTAAGCTTTAGATAGTAAATGAAAGACCCACAGCAGATACAGCCGTGGAATAGACTTAAACAAGATGGATGAGTTGAGCTCCAGGTGAGGAGGTTCGGCATCTGAATGAGACGTCACCCAGATGTCTCCATG
The DNA here is from genome assembly GCF_947347685.1 of Pleuronectes platessa. NCBI lineage: Eukaryota > Metazoa > Chordata > Actinopteri > Pleuronectiformes > Pleuronectidae > Pleuronectes > Pleuronectes platessa. The sequence goes on along the minus strand of NC_070627.1, from coordinate 26,800,453 downwards.
TGGAGGTATTCCTGACTGACTTGGAGGAGAACAAGCTGGAGGGATCAGACTAAAAATTCCAGCTGACCCAAAAACGCCTCAGGGTTCCCCAGGAAGAGCTGGAGGCCTTGACTGGGGAGGTGTCTGTGCTACGCCTATTAGTCGGCTGCCACCGTAAACTAAACAAGGGAGCAAAAATTGATGAGCTGACAAGTGGATGAAAACAAAGCAGTTACTTTTTGTTTCTTAACAGTCTGCAAACTCTATTTTTTTCTTCTATATTTCAAATCAGCAGCTAAACAGCTACCAGGAAATTCAACAGAGATAGAGGGACATGAACATTTCCATGGTATAGTGTTTATGTCCACCTTACTATTGTAAGTCTAACATACACCAGATTTGTTACGCTGTAAATGCTCCTCTGTTTTCACCAGGTAAATCTGCATTAGGTTTACAAGGTTAACCTGGTCTGCTGTTTGGATCCTCAACTTCCAAACCAAAACCTCTCGCTTAAAGACACTATTCAGCTCCATAGAGAGACACAGCCTAACTGATTAAATCACTGAGTGACTTGTCCTTTCACATTACACAGTCTTTTGATCCATTGTTAATATAAAAAATAAGTTCCTGTAGCTTTTAATTATTCCATCAGCACAGCATCTGTTTTATGAATATCACAGGGCTGAAACTGCCCTTGTGAAGTTCACTAAAGATCTTTTGATGGGCTCAGATCTTCTTCTTCTTCTTACTACTTCATGACATAAACGCAACCAAAACAACTCAGCAGGCCATTTTTTCCCCAACTAACTAGAAATAAGGCTAGTATCTCTGGGACTGTCAAGAGTTTATACTCTGCGCTATATATTCTGTCTCTTCTGTTTTATTGATTATCTACATTGAAGGGTGTATATCAAAGCTCAATGTCAGGCCGTCAACATTGATGCCAATATAAATATAGATAGATAGATAGAAACATCTGACTTGAATTTATAATTCTTGACGATATTTTTCGTGTCAGAAGAGTATGATATAAATATATAAATAGCCAAATGTCATTGAGTGATTAAACTTTCCTGGACGGTCAGGTACTTTTAGAGAAAATTGCTTTAATAAAGGCATTTTTAAATCAAACGTGTTATTTGTGCAGAAACTCGTCTGACATGTTTAATGACGATCTTGACGTCAATCAACGTGAATTAATGATTCACTTTTCAAAGGTGTCCGTTAATTGAACTTCCATTTCAGCCTGAAGCTGCATGGCAAACAAGATGTTTATTGGACGTGAGAAATACTGTCCAACAGCGGAGTCTGATTAAAATCTTTATGTCAATATAATGACTTAGTGCGATTAATTCTGCGCAAACATATGCATAATTGGACTTGGCGAGTCTTTAAATCCGTTACCATGTGGCAAACATTTACGCAATGATTATTATTCGCTCATCTGCATACATACGTTATTCGGTAAACACTTATGTGCACACTTGGAGGGCTTGTACAAAGCTGGTCTTTACTGGGACGAAACGCTGTTGTAGCTGTGAACGACCGATTCAACAGACTTCTCTCAGTTCATCTTTTTCCGTGTTGAAACAACAGCATGACCCCACCATGTCGGCAGCCGTGTGACACAGTAACAGAATCCTTAGCACTAAAGTGAGCTTACGCATCTGTATTTCTTTTAAATTCATATATTTATATTTCTTTTGTCAGTGTGTACCTCATGAATTATATATGGCCTGTTTACAGAGCTGCACCATTAGGTCATGAATATATGCATAATATGATAGAGTTTGCACAATATAGAAAACCGATTCTGTTTTATACTGTCTGCTTTGACGGTCACTGCTTCTGTTATTATTTTATTTATAATTATTTATTATCATTGCTCATTGTTATACAATATATTTTTCTATTGTGAACATACGATTATATACTATAATATTTTTGTTTTTCCATTGTATACTAATGTATATATATTTTATACTGCACTGTTGAATTTATTTTATACTGTAATATTCTATGTCAATGTACTATGTTTATATAAAAATCTAAAACTGAATGTGAACCCTGTGTTTTGATTTTTAAGATTATAAATTATCTGATAGAGTACACCACATTGTGGGGTCACTGCAAATGCCTCTATGTATTACACAAGAACAAATAAACGAACAAAACAAACTGTAAAATGTTATTTCACTAAAAAGAAAAATACTCTCCGGAATCTTAAAACAAAGCAGCTTTTCTTATTTTATAATGTATTGTTTAGACCCCAATGTTTTTTTTAGAATGAACAAAGTTTGGTCTTCTCTCATCCATGTCGTGGCTCATATGTTACTGAGAAGACCAGCGTGGGTGTGAGCGTGCGGCTGCATCCTCTGTGTTGTGCTGCTGTTTTGCTGAGCAGTGAATATGTGCTCTGCTGCTGATAGAGACAAACAGACTGAATCCACCCACAGAAATAATAAATAAAATACCAACTTAATTCAGTTAATCAGACTCTCACGTAGAATGTGTCAAATTAACACAAGTACCTGGTTATTGTTAAACACCTTATTAAACAGATTAATGTCAAATCAAATCAAATTTTGTAATTTAAGGTAATTACTTACTTTAAGTGCATTTAATTGACACAAAAGGTTGTTTCCTGTTTTTCAGAGTGTGTGTGTGTTTATCAGAGATGCAAAGCTGACAGGACAGGGTGAGCACGGCTTTCCTTCACAGCAGGAGCATGCCTTAATTTGAGTAAAATGTAAAATGCTGTAGAAATCCTACACGGTCTTTCTCCTTAGAAAAACCTTATTGAAACACTGCACGCACATGATCAAGAAATGCAGCGGTAGAAATCCCGTTCTTCACATTCCTTGTCAACAGGACACTGAAGAACTCAGCCGACGGTAATCTAACAGCGTCTAAACACACTGATTGGTGCTGTTTGGCTCGAAAGTCCTCTGTCTCTCTGGCACATTCCCAGAGGTCATTCATCACCTTGCCTTCGTATCATTGTCTCTTGTTTAGTAAAGGCAGGGTGGCCTCACTCTGAACTGAGAAGTTTAGGCTTATTCAACAATTTTACTCTCCTGGCTTATTAATCACATTTTGTTTGAACAGCGGCAGGTCAATCCAATAAAATACAGCCGGTGATCACTTTGCAAACATTTTTTTCCCCATAGATATTTTGTGTTTTGTTAAGGAACATTCCACACACAGCAGTGTAAATATAATAAAGAACAGAACTACAACTACCTATGCAGTGTTTGGAAGAGAGATCTGACAGCACAATCCCCAGCGACTTCATCTCGCTCAGCTCTCACCGATTGTTTACTCGATGAAATATACTGGTGGAATTACAACACCGCGAGCTGCACACATGCATTGTTCCAAGGTTGTTCACAAAGACTTTATTGTGACTTCACGGAGATTTACACAGATTTGAAGTGTTTTTAATGAATTTGTATTATTGCTTGATAGAAGCGAACGTGACAATAACTGCTCGAGTGTTTGAATCCAGACAATGTAGAGTGTTTAAATCCATCGTTATTGTCTGGCACTCCCTCACGATGAGGACCTGCTGTGAGGCGATAAGAGACGGCAAAACCTTGCACTGCCATGACTGGCTTTGTGCTCGGTTCTCGGTCAACCACGGGACTTTCGGGGGAACACGTGTACGCGGACACAGCCAAGGCTCTGAGGGTTCCCGATCACAGATACAAAGAGCTATCACCACCGCTCTCACAGAAGTCAGTCAGGGGACAGTGTAGATGGTCATTAGCGATGGGGGGGGGGGGCTCAGTGTCGTCATGGGGACAAGGCTGCGGCTGATAATTGGGCGTGGGACTTGATGGCAACAAAGCAACATGGCCTTGGTAATGAGATTAATGATGTTGTGTTAGGTCTTGTTTCACCAAGGAGAGGATTATCTCTTAACAGCATTCCTAAGGTGAAGGAAAGGACAATTACTCAGACACAGATTCATCAGGCTCATTCCCTATTCAGCCTGAGCCTGAAATGATGTTTCAGAGGTGGGTCAGGCCTCATTCCCCCCCACACACACGCACACACGCACACACACACACATATACACACGCGTAAAGCAATTTGCTCAAAAACTCGGCAATGAGCATTAAGGAAGTCAAAGTCAATTGTTTTCAACTTGAGTGTTGCAGAGTGAGCATAATAGCGCTGCAAAGTTCAGATGAACTCCTGATCAAACACCTCTGTGTGAATATAAATATGCTTCTTGTATGTGACCAGCCATAGTGAGTAATGATGGTTTGCTTTGTCAGTCCTGGACAAATCTTACCTGAGGCACTTGCTTACATTTTGCACTGTTCCTTCTATAAATCTCTCTCCGAGGCCTAATGACACACAGACGCATGTGCCTGTATTTCATGTTGGAATGTTCACACGGCAAATCCTATGCTGGTAGCTTAAATGCATAAGGTCTTTCTCTTTGGTTAGTGGCCATTTTATTTCTACCGCACAAAATTGTTTATGCAAATTAGCCAGCAGACATTTCCCCACTTCCTTCAAGCTACATTAGAATTTATTAGCATTCAAGTTCTGTCTTTGGACAATTCAATATTTACGATCCTTTTCTTTCTGTTTTGGTCTCTACCAACTTCAGAGTAAATTTTTGTTGCAGCTATATGTAGCTCAGCAGCTATATGTAGCTCAGCAGCTATATGTAGTTCAGCAGCTATATGTAGCTCAACAGCTACAGTGCCTTGCATAAGTATTCACCCCCATTGAACTTTTCTACATTTTGTCATGGTATAACCACAGATTAAAATGTATTTCATCGTGAGTTTATGTAATGGACCAACACAAAATAGTGCATCATTTGGAAGTGGGGGGAAATATTACATGGATTTCACAATTATTTACAAATAAAAATCTGAAAAGTGTTGAGTGCATATGTATTCACCCCCTTTACTGTGAAACCCCTAACAAAGATCTGGTGCGACCAATTGCATTCACAAGTCACATTTGCAAGTCACATAATTAGTAAATAGGGTCCACCTGTCTGCAATTTAATCTCAGTATAAATACACCTGTTCTGTGACGGACTCAGAGTTTGTTGGAGATCATTACTGAACAAACAGCATCATGAAGACCAAGGAGCTCACCAAACAGGTCAGGGATAAAGTTGTGGAGAAATATGAAGCAGGGTTAGGTTATAAAAAAATATCCAGAGCTTTGAACATCTCTCTGAGCACCATAAAATCCATCATAAGAAAATGGAAAGAATATGGCACAACCGCAAACCTACCAAGAGGAGGCCTTCCACCCAAACTGAAGAGTCGGACAAGGAGAAAATTAATCAGAGAAGCAACCAGGAGGCCCATGGTTACTCTGGAGGAGTTGCAGAGATCCACAGCTGAGGTGGGAGAATCTGTCCACAGGACAACTATTAGTCGTCTACTCCACAAATCTGGCCTTTATGGAAGAGTGGCAAGAAGAAAGCCATTGTTGAAAGGGATCCATAAAAAATCCCGTTTGGAGTTTGCCAGAAGCCATGTGGGAGACACAGCAAACATGTGGAAGAAGGTGCTCTGGTCAGATGAGACCAAAATTGAACTTTTTGGCCTCAATGCAAAACGCTATGTGTGGCGAAAACCCAACACTGCCCATCACCCTGAGCACACCATCCCAACAGTGAAACATGGTGGTGGTAGCATCATGCTGTGGGGATGCTTCTCTTCAGCAGGTACAGGGAAACTGGTCAGAATAGAGGGAAAGATGGATGGAGCCAAATACAGGGAAATCCTTGAAGAACATCTGATGCAGTCTGCAAAAGACTTGAGACTGGGGCGGAGGTTCATCTTCCAGCAGGACAATGACCCTAAACATACAGCCAGAGCTACAAAGGAATGGTTTGGATTAAAGAATGTTAATGTCTTAAAATGGCCCAGTCAAAGCCCAGACCTCAATCCAATAGAGAATCTATGGCAAGACTTGAAGATTGCGGTTCACAGACGGTCTCCATCCAATCTGACTGAGCTTCATCTTTTTTGCCAAGAAGAATGGACAAACCTTTCCATCTCTAGATTTGCAAAGCTGGTAGAGACATACCCCAAAAGACTTGCAGCTGTAATTGCAGCGAAAGGGGGCTCTACCAAGTATTGACACAGGGGGGTGAATACTTATGCACCCAACAGATGTCAACTTTTTTGTTCTCATTATTGTTTGTGTCACAATAAAATTTATTTTGCACCTCCAAAGTACTATGCATGTTTTGTTGATCAAACGGGAAAAAGTTTATTTAAGTCTATTTGAATTCCAGTAAGTAACAGTACATAATGGGAAAAAGTCCAAGGGGGGTGAATACTTATGCAAGGCACTGTATATGTAGTTCAGCAGCTATATGTAGCTCAGCAGCTATATGTAGCTCAGCAGCTATGTTGGCAGCATTTGGAAAGGCTGCTATGGGCAGGTCAGGGTTAGGTTGTCGACCAGAAACCCAAAACAATGTGCTAAAAGGGGCTAATGCCTCTTTGCTAAATGAGCTTTGCCTCGTAGTCAACAAGCAAAATCTGTCATCATCCCACACAGTCATATATTTCATTTTAAATATAACAAATATGCCTCCCTGCAGCTTTAAACCATCGTAAAATTATGATTGCCATAATTGCACTATGTGACTAAATGTGTTTCCCATGTGGTTTGGAGGATAAAAACCATTGACAACTGGTTTTCAGAAGTGAGGCAGGATATGTCGACTGTTGTACAATGAAAAGGCAGAAAATCACTGTTGCAGTCACACACAGACAAACGTTCCTTTATTGTGTATTTATGGACAGTTTGCACATTTATGATTTATCATTAGCAACAAGGATGATGCATCAACTGTAATAAAACCTCTCAGAGTTGTATTATTTGAAAAAACAAATGAACATGAATAAATAAATAATGCAGAGTGACTATAATCCGGTTGTTGTAGTTTTTTTTTCTTCTTCCTTCCAGTGACTGAACCTGCTGTATACATTATAAATCAATTCATCTAGCAAAAACATATCCTAACTTTATAAAACATGGGGTTTCAGTTCCAGGTCCAGTGTCTTCAAAATCACCCTAAGGAAAAACTGAAATCTTCCCAAAGCAGTCGTGAAATGTCATTATAATACATAGTCAAGAAATTTCATGAGGTTCTTCTCTAATAAAAACTGACATCAACCATCTCGAGGAAAACCTACCGAGTCGCACAAGAAAATACCTTCTCTTGATGGCACCGAGCAGGGTAGAAACCAGGGCTGATGATGTTCTGTTCAGAGCCTTTAGATATAAACATTCTACTTACACGGTCACCGCTTTCATCAACACTGAGGCAAACAGTGTCGTCACATGTAATCAGAAGTTACACTTTATTTTACAGTCTGCGTAGCTTATGTGTACTATATTCTCAGCATTCACAATAAAAATGTGTTCCGATATGTTCTCTGGGGCGGAGGATTATTGCATCGAATGGCATCAGTGCCGACGCTGATCCCACAAGTAAGCTCCAAATAATAAACAAGCGTCTGTAGCATTGTGTTCATAAATGCCCAGAGGATAAGTGGATGCTCAGGTGTGACACAACCCTCCCAGCAAAATATTATACAGATGCTGAAACACCACCTTGGGAATATTGGACGCTCCACAACTGTAAATGACTAATTTGGAGGAGGCTAAAAAGACGTACAGCTTATATTAACATATTAATATTGGATTACTAATCAAGGAATTTCAAGGGTTATAAAATATCAAAATGTTCAAACTTCTCAAGGTGTGGCAGCCATGGGATGCTTTAGGAAAAATTGTGATATAAGGTGTTATATTTTAATGTTTAATGAGCTACTTTCCAATTCGTATATGTTTTATTCTATGATGACAACAGAGGCTCGCCAATACCACGTGGGACAATGGCAGCCATGTTGGAGGCCTCGACGATCACTGTAAACAGGTCTTGTGTCATTCAGCAGACACATCATTTTTGTGCTGCTTTTCCTGAATATATTTCACAAACACGTGACTGTTTCCTATTTACTTCAATATATTTAGCAAAGACCTACTAACAAATCAATGTAGGCCTTTCTAATTAATAGCCTCCTGTTGTACAATTGTTATAACAGTGTGACAGAAGTTTGAGTTAGCGTCTAGTTGTAATATTAACCCCAGTTGCTCTTCTGTAAATATCCTGCTGCTATCTATGTAGTTAGCAGACAAAACAAAAACAGAGATTAATGTTGAGATTGATTTATGAAATTGTTGGCCATCATACATTTCCAATATATTTGATGCATTTCAAGAATGCTAGAAATGTCTATCTGTTCCTGAAAGTAATCAAGGAAAAGCATGTAGCCTCAAATTATGTGAGAACACTATATAATTATAAATGTATTATTATATTTATTTTAGCAGTTTCAAATATATTTGATCTAGAAAAACAATAAAAGTCAAATAGATAAAATAGTTTTACTATTTTCCAGGACTTTCAGCCCCATCTCATGTTCTTCACCAGTAAACAGTAGTGCTAATAAGTGATCCTGTAGTGTAGAGCTGCTCTTTCCAAGGTCAAGAATACATATTCAACAGTCATAGCTGAAACAGGTTTGCAATATTTGAAATGCATAAAATATACAGTGTTTACTTTGAAACCTGATTCAAGACACATTTTAAATAGCAGTGCATTTGCAATAAGTTTGAGAAAAGACAGCATAAGAAATGAAAGGAGAAATCATCTAACATAAGCCTACAAAAAATGCATCATATGCATTATTTATAACATATAAGGCCAATTTTTTTTTTAAATATATATATATATATATATGCATATATATATTATAATATTATAATACGTATAATTTTTTTATTGAAATAAATGTTCCCTTTGGTTCACTTTTACAGTGAAAGAAATTTGGACACAAACGAGAAGAGTGAGCTAATAACACTATATATTTTAGATATATCATCTTTTGGGGTTTTATGTTATATGGTTATTTATGTAACATTTTAAAACAGCTAATTCTTGAACAGACCAACATCGTGGCTCCAGCTGTGGCTGCAGGGACGCTTGTGACAGGACTGCAAAGCCTCTCCAACACAGAGATTGTAGAATAAAGTGCACTGTAACTGAATCACACACATCTTTCCTAGTACTGTAGTTGTGCGCTGTGCAGCGTCAAACTGGGCAGAGGGCTCCAGGGCTCTCTTGGGGTCATTCATCAAGGCTGGACCATGGAGAAATGTGCCTGTTGATGGTATTAATAGCCTGGGGTGATATAGGTCTTCTCCACTGCGGAGACGATCTGGCAACTCGGCTGAACGCTATGTCACTGTTCTCCATTCGCAAGCTGTTTACTGCAGGAGAGGTGGCGAGTGCGATCAGAACATTGGAGCACATCCACCCTACCCCCACCCCCTTCCCCATCCCACCCCTGACACTTCGCGCCATGTACTCTTGCTATTGCCCGGTTCAGTAAATCATTTGACTCGTAAATTCATGATTGATAAATTATCTTCTCTTCGTAGGCTACAAAATGAAAAAATGTGGTAATTAAGGCAGTCTTTCCATTTACAAATAAGACAATAAACTCAGAAAATGTGATCGGATAAGAAAACAAAAATGAAAAGGTCGGACATGTCCTTAAGAAGTCATGTTTACTTGCTCCATGATTAAAATCCTTTTCAAGTTTCGTTCTTCAGTCTCTCGAGGAAAAAAAAGTCTGTAAAGTTCCCAAACATCTTCCTCTCCCTTTTATCTATCTTTCATCTGGTTCCCCATGGAGTCCCTCTGGACCTTATAGAAGCCTGGGTTTGTAGACTTCAGCAGGAAGAAAACCGCAGAGGTGGCAGTTATACGTGCACCGACGGCACACTCTTGTTGAGGACCTGCACCCTCATCAGTTGGACACTGGTCATGATCTTCTTCTGGTGGCCCATCAGCGTCACCCCGAGCCTCTGGATGTCTCTGGACAGCACGCAGATAAAAACACATACAACTCTCTGTCAACGTCCCAGCAACACAGTCAGATGTTAGACAGATTCTAATTAGCATCGTTAAAAAAACTGAGCTTGCCACAACAGATTGTAATTTGTCAGCTTTACTTGACTGAACTCTACAACTGTAGAGCCATTTATTTGAAACAGACTTCAATACACACACGTTATTTTATTTATTGAACCTGATTCTAAGTAAAATTGACCATTATTAACTTGTTATGTGACCTTTTACTATTATTTAGTTTTAATGCAAACTTAACACTCCTTCCGTGTTTAAATGTTGTGTCATTTTCACAGCAGCAATAAAGGTTAACTGTTGCAGAATTATACAAAAACTACTGTACGAATGTCAATGAAACTTGGTGGAGGGATGGGATGGGTCATGTAATTACCCATTCCATTTTTGAGCTGCCCCAGGATGTTATTTTTACCTTCTTTAACATTTTGTGACTGAAAAGACCCAATGAGCAGGCAGCTGTTAGTATCTGAACTAAACTAAAATGGAATCAGTAGCTTTTCCAAACTACTTCGTTTCAGCAGCTCTAAAACACTGAGAACGTAGTAATGTGGATGTAGCATGGGAGCCCTAAGTCTGAATCTGCCCCCCCCACAGATATATTTCAAATTAAAAGCCTTAGAGCAGCCAGAAGAGCTTCCCCTCGAATGGACTCTGTTGGATTTTTGTTATTTCCTCTTTTTTTCTCATAGACACCTTATGTATCAGTCAAATCCAGGTCTTTGTCTAATTATTTGGCATGTCCTGCTCCAGAGCTTTAAAATTTGACGAACAGATAAAAAATTAATTGTTGGCTTTAACTATGAATTAATTTTGTTTTTATCTTGTCTTATTCTATTGTTATTTTACTGTAGAGCAATACAGAAATAAACATGATTTGATTGGCCTGCACCTACCGCCCTTGTCCTGTGTCTGTATTTTGGATAATGAGATCCATATCGTCAACAAGAGGGGACAATTCCCCCCCTTTCTTAATGGGTCTACATATAAACATGGCTGACGGAACTTCAATGACAGTAGCTTGACACAGATTAAATCATTTGAGATTCACTGGGAGCATTCTTACAAGTGTGGAGAAGCCAGAACCCACTTCAACGTGTCGGTCAAACTGTTAAAGCCCTAATGATCTCTCGCCCTGCAGGGGCCTTGAAGACATCAGCTTGTGGCGCCAGGCGTTACATTCTGCTGCTTAGCAGCTCGCCGTCACCTCTGAGTTGTTATCACCCTCATCGCAGACAGTGCTCACCCTTGGTTCAAGCTTATGACGTGTCCCAGAGTGTGGTACCCCCCTGTTGCAAAGCGCTCCTTGTAGCGGCCCATCTTTATGGTGTCCAGCCACTCGTCTACTGAGTTACAGCTACTGAAGTCAGGAATAGCTCTCTCCATCAGCGGAGGACTGCTTAAACTGCGGCAGAGAAAGATGGCCGTGAATAGACAGAGAGGGGAAGGCAACGGGAAGACAAAAAGACAAGTTAGAGGGAGTCAGAACACAAGAAAAGAGTCAACTGGGTGAGAGGGGGCTTTGACATGCACTAGTCACCAAGGCAGAAAATCAATAGCTGTTAAAATGATAGAGAAAAGGTGGCGGTGGAGGTTGCAAGATGGCTGCTTTGGGTAGCTTAATAAAAGGAGAAATCCTTAACACTCCTGCTTCTCCTCCGCCTCTTCCTCTAACTACATTTCCCCCTCACCCTCACACACAGACATACAGGGAAGCACTATGCCACGCAACACTGACTCTGTGCGACCTGGGGTCTGAACTGAGCAATTTACACAAGTCCAGCCTCGGCCCTGGTGTCATCTCAGACCTGCTCCCACGCTCACCACAGATCAATGACAATATCACATCGAGGCTTTTACTTAACGCACCGCACTTCTATCAGACGGGCTTATTGGAAAATGAACATGACAGCTCGCTTCATCTGATGGAGAACTTTGAGGGAAAATTCACACTGCAACTTTATCCCACCGCGCTCGTGTTTGATAGCAGCGGGACGAGATTGGATTTACTCCGTCTCCCATACTAGGACAGTTACTGAGTAGCCTAACAGTCTGTCTCCATATATTGTCCATGATATTATCTTCTCAGCCCCTCACAGGCGGGGGCTTGTTTTGATTTGCAGCTTAATCCCCTCATCACAAGAACCAATATTTGACTACATTTTGGTGAACTGTCTGGCCAAATTAAATCAAAAGACTCTTTAGCATGTGAGACAATGCGCCCATGTAGCTTCGCTGCAAATGTGGCTCTATTCAGCGGCTCGCCCACCTGCAGAGCATGTCCATGGACTTCAGGTTCTCCGGGTTGCGGATTAGCTTGTCGAGAACGGTGACTATCTGGCAAAAGCGCGGCCTCTCGTTGCGTTCCTTCTGCCAGCAGTCCAGCATGAGTGTGTGCAGAGCAGCAGGGCAGCCCATGGGAGCAGGCAGCCTGTAGCCCTCCTCCACAGATTTGATCACCTGCTCAACGTCAGGAAAATATGGATGAGAGCACACTGTCAAGCAGGGAAATACGCTGAGTGAATATAAGCTATGATCAAAACAGGGCTCACGTCTCTGTTGGTGAGGTTCCAGTAAGGTCGCTCCCCGTAAGACGTCACCTCCCACATGACCACGCCGTAGCTCCAGACATCACTGGAGGAGGAGAACTTCCTGTAGGTGATGGCCTCCGGAGCTGTCCAGCGGATCGGGATCTTTCCACCCTGCCAGACGCAAAAAGGAGTTCAACTGGGTCCGGACTTTACTTGGAGTTTACTTTTTACACATGAACAATGCAGCGGGAGATTCTCTACACAGACACGTTCACGTGTGGTGCAGCCAGGTGCAGCAGGCAAGAGGCAGGAAGTGATGTATTAATTACACTTTTCTTGACAGCACAGAAACAGACGTCAGCTCTTATCGCCAATGACTCACGTGTGTGTGACTTTGTTTTCTCCATTGGAGATTTTTAGTTTTCTTTTAAATTGAAAACAGCATATTAAATGTTGAGTAGTGTAATCTGAAACAATTCATCATGTATTAAAAAGCCTATCATTGTTTTCTACGGAGAATTTTAATTGTGTAAGAATCAAGTAGTTTGAAATATCAAAATTCCCTCTGAAATATGATTAATAGAATCAAAAGTAGCATAAAATGGAAATACTTATTAATAATAATAACTTTACAAAGCACTTTTCAACACAAGTAACAAAGTTCTTTACAACAAACAAAACACATTTCACAATCAGAGTACAAATAATAATAATAAAGATGCAGATAATAAAATTCATGGACATCGATAAAACTTAACTACTTTTTAAAATCCGTAATACATATACTTAGTTACTATGATCTTCGGAGTGAATGTCCAGGAAAATGGGAAGTTAAATGACACATTAAAGATTAGAAGGAGCCGGTGTGGACATGGTCAGGACAAGAATAGACAAATGCAAATGTGAGCAGGTATGTGAGCCACTTACATTATTTTGACGTGGAGCTGACACTTAATTAGGTTGACAAATGCATACATCCCTTGTTAAACAAACACGCTCCCCGCGGGTTGTTTTAAACATCTGAATGTTACTCTCAGAACATAGGCCGCTGCACATACCTGCTGTCCTGCTAAATAGTAAATCCAGCAACTCGAACCAGAGGAATTCACTAACCTTAATTCACTGTCGTAATACTCGACAGGTTCTTCAAAGTGACTTTGCTGCCACTTTGATTCTGAGCAATAAGCAGCTTTATTCGCTTTACTTAAAATGTCCAGGCATTTATGTGAACCATATTAATCTCCAGCCATTATCCACCATTAATTCAAGATGCGCTGTAATGACACTGTGGTGTCTGTGACATCACAATCTAAAGTCTTCATCCCCTCCAGAGTGTCTGAGTGATGCTGCGTGTAATCACCTTGCTGTCAGTAATCTGATTTCTGTGCTGTAACAGACTGTAACAGACAAATGTGTCAAATGCTGATTTCCGTGTGCTGCAGGCTGATAGCATCAGACTGTGGAAGGAGCTTGTTCTGCCCTTTTTAGTTAAGACTTAGTATATCTGCTCCCATCAGGCTGCAGGTTTAATATCAGGCTGCTCTAATCTGCAGCACTTACACAGATTTTTACTTTGCTCCCACATTTACGGGATTATGATTGTATTCTTTTTCTACATCACTGTGGTACAGTTGTATCTGTCACTGACTTTTATGTTTGCCTTTTTGTTATTCTCTTGGCTATAGCTCTCAGTGGAGCTGCCAGCTTAAAGCCTGTATATGAATACAAAATGTATTTCAGCTTGTCAGCTCAGTTCACAAAATATTAAGATTCTGATCTTTTTTTCCACCAAACAAAATGATCACATTAGGTCACTAAAAAAATTTGAATTCTGATGTGCAATTTGTAGGAATGATCTCAGGGTGTATTTTTTTTTTATTCAAAATTCAAAATACTTACTTCTCAAGGACACTACTTACTGCCTAGTGCTGCCTAACATCTACGTTCAAACTACATGACTTTCTGTCGGATCGCTGGGCAGATCACACTAAACGATTGGCCACATGTTTGATCACATCCTGCTCACAGAATGACACATTGAACTATAGGAGGTGAAACACTTCATTGGACATCACAGTTATAGAAAATCCAAAGTAAAAAATTATCAGGGGACACCTCACCACTACATGCACCGTTACCACCTTCACCTTGTCCTGTGCTCTGATTAGCCGGAGGTTGCAGTAATTGCTCCCGACTTCCGAATGTATTTCAAAAAGGTTAGAACAGGCTGCAAATATGATCTGTGCCTGGGACGCGTTGGAGAGCCGTTAGCAAGCCTTTATAATCAGGTTTTTCACACATAGTAATTGCAGACTGCAAGCTTTCCAGCGACATTTTGTGTCTTTTGTCGTTCACTTGCAGAACTTGTCGGTGGCAAATCTGGCTGAAAATGTTAGTCTGTTGAGAACTAGTCCTAGGTGCTAGGTAGAGAGAACTGGATAAGTAAGTGTCAGTGACGTCCTCAGGCCATACAAAAAGGGAGAGCGACACAGAGGACTTTTCCCCTACAGAATCCCCTGAAGTGGGCATTAGAGTGGAGGGCCCTTGGTGGTGCGAGGTTGTTGGCTCCAGCCCCAGTAACGCCTGAAGCTGAAGCTCTTGGATCCAAGGCAAAGCAAGTACAAGAGAGGATGGGGGGTGTCTAGAAAACTACGCTATTGGAGTCCACAGTTTGTCTTTAAACATAATTTACCCAGTTTAATCATTAACCTGCCCACAGTTGATCACAGGTTCTAAACTAGAATCATGTTTCATGTCATTCAATTTTCATCTCAAAGAACATATTTAAATGAGCAGTATCTATTTATTGTTATCTGTTTGGTTTTGTCCAAGCACAGAGGAATGATGTGCTAAAATCTAAGTAAGGTTGATGCCTTGTAACAAAATAATCTAATTAAATGTTTTGAGCAATGTAATAAAAGGAGTACCCCATTGATTTATTAATGCAATGCCAAAAAGTTAGAGAACTCACAGAATACAGCAATGAGAAAGATTTACTGACTCTTAATCAATATAGTATATATATGGTCAGGCTCCAGACATACAGCATTTCTTACACAACGCTTCCTTTGTTATACAGTAAATGTATTTCAACCCTCAACTTCAATTTGTTCCAAGTCTCAGGCCCAAACAGAGATAACCTTGATGACATCATCAGTTTATTTTTGAAAAGTCATTATCATGTATGAAATGACAGAGTTTCTCTCTAAATATAGGAAAGAAGGCACAATAGACAGCTACTCTGTGTTGGCTATTAAATAAGAGGAATACGGATTTACAGATGTTGGCTCCAGGGTTTCAGACTTTACTCAAAGTTAGAAGTGTGTAAATCTTTGCCTCTGTGGCTTCAGATTTCTTGAGGAGACCCCAAACTTATGGAAGCCAACTGGTAAATTCCTTTAAGAGCCCTTTAAAATCTCCTCACTCTGTGCAACTCATTAATATCATGTAAGTCAACATGAGTGTCTAATTATTGGAGGTTTATATATACCTACATTGTTTAAGGTTTGTGCATATCTTACACTTATATTACACGTTCGTATGATAAAGACAATCTCTTTTGAGACACAGTACATGTGTCTGAATGTGTGAGTCGCTGCATTAATGCTTGCCTCAATGTGAAAACTCACACTGGTGGTGTATGCAGCGTCAGGGTCGTCCTCCAGTACTCGGGATAGGCCGAAGTCAGACACCTTACACACCAGGTTGCTGTTGACCAGGATGTTTCGGGCAGCCAGGTCTCTGTGGATGTAGCCCAGGTCAGACAGGTAGGTCATACCAGCCGCGATGCCGCGCAGCAACCCCACCAGCTGGATGATGGTGAACTGGCCATCGTGTCTCTGCAGGAACACAGGAAAGAACAGACAAGATCAGGGAGGAGGAGGAGGCGGTGAGAGAGAAGCTTTAACAGCAAATCAAAAAATGTGAGGTGAGTGATAATAGACAAGATTTTAATCGAGATAGAGAAAAGAGTAAAGATAAGAGTAAAACACGACAGGGATTTGCTTTTAAGTTATAATCTGCAGTATTTTCATATAAGCAAATACTGGATCTGTTTGACTTTAATTGAATTTAATACAATGTTAAATCAACCTATAGAGTACCTCACTGAAGAAAACGTTGGCATGTGATGCTGGTGCCTGACAACAGTCGTCTGATACATGATGTGAACACTGGAAGTGTGGATCGTCTAATTTCTAGATTTTAATATCACATGAATAGAATAATCCTTTTCTGCCTCATGTTTTGAGAAAATCCTCTGCATTTTTAGATCGGGTATTGTCATTTTAAATCAAAGCTTCCTTTATATGTTCTGAGACGCCTACATCAAGGTGATATATTGTTTCGAATGGGCAGTGATGTCCTCCCCCAAGGAAAACAGACACACACTGTGCTGACAGTTAAATGGACAAACTGTACTTTGAGAATATACAGTTAATAGTCAAATCACACCATAGACTGATACGGAACAAAAAAACTAAACCGGACTCTCTTAATGCTCCTCAATCAAAGTATGAATACCAACCCTGAGGAAGGAGTCCAGAGAGCCATTCTCCATGTACTCTGTGATGATCATCACCGGTTTGCCTGGAGAAACAGACAAAAACATGATAGATCATTTCTATGCTGCACTAGATATCAACAGCATGTAAACAATTTATTCAGCCTATATCCACATTGAACTCTAATTGACGCTGTGTTGAACATGTTGAAAGTATGGCAGTAGTAACGTGGTTCTTCTCTGTTAATAACCCTGAGTAACCAGAGAGTTGCTGCTGTTGAGTTTTAAGCCATGCAGTTGGCCTCGATCAACAGACGTTAAGGTTTTTCCAGTCCACCAATTTACTCTAAACTGAAATGTCTTAACAATTATTGGTTGGTTTGAGATGCTCTTGAGCTTGTTTATCTAGTTAGCAACATTACGAGCTTGACATTTGTAGTTTTGAGTGATATATTTGAATCAATCCCCAGAAAGATTTAAACTTTAGTTTGACTGAGTCTGCTCATGGCCAGGTCCACTTCAGAGAGAGATCAGAAAGAATATACTCCAAAAAATAATTAAAAAAATTACATATTAAAGTTACTTAACTAATTTAGTTACTTTAAGATTAATACAAAGGGTCAGATTTAATGAAGTGTTGCCTGCCATGTTAAGTTAGTGGGAATAAATCAAATATCTTGAAAATGATTTCATTAAATAAATTTAAACCTATATATACAATACATAGGTTTTATGTATATGGAACTTTTTTTCAGGCATTAAACTAAACTAAAGTTACATGGGAATTTAATATGTACTTTAAATAAATTAGGTCAGTGTTTGAGACAGTATTCTATCATATTGTGTTGGCTATCACAGAGACATATCTACCCCCACAGTGATTTAAAAACGCTGATCTTCAGGTGTTACATTGGTCAGACTTGATATAGAGAGCATGGAGTTGTACCTGTTGATTCGCAGTATAACCTGTAGAATAATGAATGATGTTAATAAGCATTGGTATTTCTGTGTTTCTTTAGCAACAGTCAGTTGCTTGTTGCACAAAATGTCACAAGTGAATTTCCTTGGTTCCTGTTAAAGATGGCAGATGAATCAGATACCTGCTTCCTCCAGACAGCTGTGAGGAGACACCAGAGTAAAGACTCCGACTATCTGCACAGTCTGTCGAACTGTCATAGATTACAGAAGTCATTCATCTTTATTCTGGTTAACTGATATCCATGTTAAAGTCAGAATCTGAATTTTGTAACTTGTCATCTGTTTAAAAATCAGAAAGACAAGAAAGTGGAAACGTGACGAAAATAATTTGTGTGATTTTATATGGATGTGATACAATTAAGCAAAATCCTATGGAGCAGTGTTTTAAGACGCAGGTCAAACATAATTTGATCATTTTACCTTCCCACTAAAGATAACTACACATCACACACATTCCCCCTTTGATTTAAGCTCACTGGCAAATATTACTAAAATATATCACTTTCATTGCATTTCATAAGCATGAAGTCACTATAATTGATACTTTCTTTAGCCCAAGAGCATCTCAGAATATATATTACACAGTCCTGCACCGGGTCGGGTACATTTTATGTGAAGGCTTATGACACCACTACTTCACAGATACTTTTCCATAACCCATTTGATGTAAGTAGCTGTGAATGTAGCATGTGTGTTTAATCATGGGCAACGGGACATGGTGCGGGTTAACAGTTCCGGCAGGTAATGGGTCTGCTGTGGAGGTTTGCGGGAGTGGGTTTGAAAAAAAATGATCTGTGCAGGACTCTTATTTATGGGCTTAAATTAAATGTAGGGTTATAAGTCAAAGAGGATCAAGAGTTAGTGTTTATGGTGCAATATAGGAATTATAGAATCCAATGTAATCCAATGTATTTTTTACTGTTAATTATTATGTTCAAGCTCAATATGTCCTGTAAAAATACATTATGAACATATATACATTATACATGTATGAGTGGTGGCATACTCTGAGTTACTACTCCCTCCAGGCGGATGACGTTGGGGTGGTCGAACTGGGCCATGATAGATGCCTCGGCCAGGAAGTCTCTCTTCTGCTTGTCTGTGTATCCTGCCTTCAGGGTCTTCAAGGCCACTGGGATGTCTCTTTTCCCCGGGAGCCTCATTCGACCATAACACACCTCCCCGAATTCCCCTAAACACAACAACAAGACAGTTCATTCACATTCAACCTTAATATTTTTGTTAACTGTACTGGACATGCATTGATTTGGCTGCACTCACACTCCCTCTTAAGACATGGCTGCAAATTAGTTAATTTGCTGGGTTAGATAAGAGAATCAGATCCACTTATTGGCTGTCTGGCCACATACATGTGCACACCCCGAACTAAGCTAATCATCCATCTCATCATTTCATCTTTCGCTCAGAAGAACTGTAATTGTGCTTCCTATACTTCTGTGAAAGTCTGCAGCAGTCAGATGGAGCAGTGCATTGTGGGCCTGACACAGTGTTAGTATTCCCTGCCTGTCTGAGGAGCTTTGATTGACAGCCCCACGCAACGCTCTGATTCCGCTCTGCCGTCCTCCTCTCTGCTGCACACCACAGCCTTTACACCGGCCAATGATTTTAACTTAGCTCAGCCAATGATTCCCACTCTGCGCATGTGTGTGTGTGTGTGTGTGTGTGTGTGTGTGTGTGTGTGTGTGTGTGTGTGTGTGTGTGTGTGTGTGTGTGTGTGTGTGTGTGTGTGTGTGTGTGTGTGTGTGTGTGTGTGTGTGTGTGTGTGTGTGTGTGTGTTTGCGTGCACAAGTTCATGGTTTTACCTGAACCAATGATTTTCTCTATTTTGATCCTGGAAGCTTCAATTTCTCGGGCAAACTCGTGGACCGCCTGGCAGGGGTCCTCGTATGTGTGCGGGTCGATATAGAACCTCGCGTCTGGGAATGACACTAAGATAAACAACATTACCATTTGGTCACATATCGGAGAATGAGAGCAACATCACATCTGAGCCCCTGCCACCGGCGTGTGGAGGGAAAGCTGATGAAAGGGAAGGAATGGCTTGGAGAAAGGAGCACAGAGGGAGAGAGAGAATGAGAAGCATACAGGGAACAAGGTCTGTCTGCTCAGGTAATCACTCTGAGCGTGATGAAGATTGTTTGCTCCGAGGAGGAACTCTAATGAGATCTAATCTATTATTGGTAATAATCGGGGAATGGGTCAAACATACCGTGGCCGTTCTGGTAATGCATCTTCTCCTCATCAGAGTCCTGGAAGGCTTTACTGTAGCCACAGTGTCTATACAAACCACACACACACACACACACACACACACACACACAGCCAGTCATCCAAATACAGACACATGCACACACATAAACATACAGCGGGGTGAGTACAGGACAATAGTGATCATCAAACTCCTACCACAGCTCATAATTCATTAATGAATCATTGTTCATAATGAATTTTTTTACATTTATAACTGATTGCTGCATATTTATCTGTAAAGAAATAACTAGTTGACCTTTTACTCCTTCTTTTTGCATTGGCAGCCAGAGGGAGAAGGTCAGAGGTTACCCTAACCACCCGAAGTTAAATAAAACATCACATCATCCAAAAAGACATTATCTCATGTACTCTTAGTGGTATTAAGTCAAACAGTGCATCAGGCTTTTATTTGTGCAGGATTTGGAACGTACATAGATTGTTTACATCTCCACTAGAGGGGAGATGATTATAAAATAAATTTTCATACCACTAAAGGTAACAGAGAAAACATATTTTTGTGAAACTTTATGACCTACCAATCAAATTCATTTGATCATGAGATTCAAATTATTCATGATAGTAAATTGACATGACATGGCATGAGTATACATGTTAAAAAGCCACAATAAACACATCCCAGGAGAGAAAGGAGGGAAAGGGCAGGAGGATTCAACACGTCATTCACAGATCCTTGTGGGTTTCGCAGCTTTCAGGCACGTTGAAAATTAAGCAACTAATTTACTCAACTCAAAATAATGTAAATATTGTATTTTCTGATGCTGTCGCTACACTGAGTCTTTATATGGCAGTTTTTTTCCTCTTAGTTTTTAACTTCAGTATGAAAGCTGGTGGTTTTACTACGGAGCCTGGGAAAAGACATGGAAGTACTAAATAAAAACTTGACGAGATTTTGTTAAAGTTTTTTTCACCATACATTTTTTCTTTAAAAATTATCCTCCAATAATTTCAGAATTTGGGATCAATGAAGTACATCTATCTATCTATCTTCCCAGGGCCTGCAGTCTTTTCAGATGAAACTTGCAGGTGTCTTTACATGGGCTCTGGAACAAAAACAGAGCTCACAGTCCCAAAAACCTGAGAAAGAGATAGGCTGCTCTTCATTGTGAAAGGGACCTGGCATCGCTTCCCACTGTGCTGCAGAGAGACGGACCCCAGCAGCAGGCTAGTATAAATGCCCTCTGTCACGAGAGAGTTAACTTTCTGTTGTGTTAACTTTTGTTAATGCATTTAACCTCCTTTAAGTAAAACAATTATTTGTCCAGCTCGAATTGAAATGTGAAGGTTTTGTCTGTCAGTATAGATACTTTAAAATCTGACAGGGCTGCTGAGACATCCACACTGATAGTCGTCTACTCAAATAACTGTCCCATCCCACTTATTACTGTTAGCATCATGGACGCTAATCAGCACAGGCTAAATGCTGCAGGTGACAGAAGAGCTGCTAAAAGTAAATTTACCGAAAATAATTTGACAAAGTTATTCCATTAACTGATGGGATGAAGTCACTTAATCATCCATAAGTCTCCAGGCTGCTGGCACACACTGCATGTATCTTAGATGATCGCAGGGCACCAGCATTAGCCAGGGTGCTGTGTTTTACTATCTGATTTTTATATTCATAGATTAAAATCTCATTTAGTCAGTAGCCACTGATTCATCTGCGCTGAACTATTCTTTTCCGCTCATCATTCAAGTTTACTTCCTTTCTGTCCCAGGGCCTTTTTGGTATTTTCTTACCACTTTCATATTAGGCTGGCAAGTGGCCCAACCCACTAAGTTTTAGTGTCCTCATATTCTTTTATTATATGGAAAATTTCACTTCTACACTCCACCATCAGTGAGGATGTTCTTTTTCCATCCTTCATATTAGTGTCATTAAATATAGTGGACTTCGATGTCAAGGTAACCTGGCTTTGCCTGGATCACATCATTAAATCCTCCAACTTATTGTGTTTTTCTCCTCAAAGAGAATGGAAATGAAGAAAACTTGATATGGATTGAAATATGAATTAATTAAGTGCATTGAAATGAATTATTCTTGCTGCACTACACTACAGATATCTAAGTTGAAGACATCAAAAGGGAGGGAAGAAGGAGCTGATGGGATAAATGGGAACGTTTGGCTTGAAAGCTACTGGATATGAATCAACATAATTAAATCCAAGATGAGGTGGAAATTATGACTTGGAAAATTAGCTGTGTAAGTCAGTGAGAAGACAGGGAGGGTTGGTGGGTTTAGAGCAGCTGAAGCATTCGTTTTCAGAGCTCATCTCCAGTCCTCGACCTTGTTACTGATAGAACAGCATGCATATTACTAGTGCACTTCAACAGTTTGAACAGTTGAACGTGATAAGTGGGACTAAAGGTAGTTTAGCATCTCAAACACAGTCTCGAATATTATCTCTTCCCATGTTTGGAGGACATTGAAAATCTTTCTTTGTACTTGCAGCAAATACAACATGTGGCACAAGCAGGGAAACACACAGCAACATTACACAAAGAGAGGCACAGTAGAGAAGTGTAAGAAAGTGTTCCACACACAGCAGCGATGGGTAGTGTGGTAAAGTGTAGCCTTGCCGTTTCCTGCAGATGATGATGGCCAGAAACGTCACCAGGCTGGACACCAGGGCCATGCAGATCCATACGATGGTCATGGTGTTGTAGCGCAGAGGAGCTGAAAACACAAACACACACACACACACACACACACACACACAGTCAGCTGAGTGTTTCCAGTTTACCCTGTAGACACACACTGGCAAATGCAGGCGGCAGGTACAGTGGTCCTGGTCAAACAAGATAAACAAGAATTTTGACCTCTATTATAGGAGCTGCGCCTTTTCTAATTACCTCCTGTTTGTATTTTGAAAAGTGTGTCTGCGGCATTATGGGTAGGAAATATTCAACCCCAAACTTTCATTAGTATTCAGAGGTTGAAGTGATTACGTGTCCACCTTTAGGAACACCATTTCTTTGCAGACTGCACACAAACGGGAACTAGTGTTTTTTTACAGACCCACATGAGGTCAGTGTGGCCTTTGACTTTTGACCAAGGGACAACTAGTGAAGCTTTTAAGGAATTCCCCAAAGGCAGACTTGAGATATTATGTTCAAGAGGCAAAAAACGTGTGACCTTGACCGTTGCATTTCGACCATCCAAATCAAACTAAATAATCGGTGAGTCTAAGTGAAAATTTGTGGTAAATTTGAACACACAATGTTCAGCACTATTGTAGAAGTAAGTCAGCCAGACATGCTGGAACCAGAAACAGGGGCGACTACAAGTGAGAGTGCCTAAAACAGGACTGCTTGTTTTGCTCTTGTGTCATATGAACATGTTGAAAATTTAAAAACATATATTTCCCATTGCATTCACCTTAATACAGAATACATATTTACATATTTTCTTACTAAGTTATTAATTTATTCAGTTATTACAACATTTGTGTCCTTATAGTTGCAACTCATGTGTAATTCAGGAGAAAGTTATTAACTTTTCTTAGACCAAGAAGTCAAAAACAGTCTGTTTTAAACATAGCAGCAGAGTATGTACTGGAGCATTAAACAAAATAATAAAAACAGCATTTAAACATTGAGAACACAATGTTTGATGTATGAGCTGAACCTGACTATGTGTGATGAAATGATTAATATATTTTTAACCATGTTTGAGCTAGACAGCAAATTCAAAGTGTATCAGAGGTTTATCTCAAGTTGCCAGAGTGGTAACAGACCATAGAGGTCTGTAATAAGAAAAAAAAATAAAAAGCTATATTATAGTATTAGTCCAATATTTATTTGTTTTTCAGTACGAGAGGTAACTCTTCATATATGTTTATGCCTGCAGTTTTATGTACATGGCCAATTTTCTTTATAGAATTGGAGCCAAATACCACAAGTACCCTTTTCCTGTGACAGAGCCAGAAACCACAGCAAACACACTGACACAGCTGAAAAAAAGGATGCTGACAGCACAGATACACCAGGGTAAACAGAGAAACCACTCACCCTCCCAAGCTCCTCAACACAACATGTTCTTCTGTGACCGATTATTGAAAATTAAATGGCATTAGTCTCATATCAACATTAGGTTAACTCTATCTGTGGGCACAGCTCGGCACAGAGTGGCTGCAGTGCTGTTTGCAGAGGGATAACGGACACGACTCAGCATGTCGGCTGCTGGGGTGTCTGTAGCCCTCTTGTTTTTACGGTCTGAACATGAATCAGTATCAGGAGCAGGAGAGTCGGGGTCGAGTGCAGCAGCAGAATGAAGGGAGACTATTAGTCAATGAAACAGCACTGGGACTCCAACCAGGCAGGAGGTTGTACTTTGCAGACCTTGAATTTGCTCCGCACGTTATCTGCCAAACCCCCTATTAGAAAAGAAAAATATTCGAATACAACTTTTCCCTTTTTTTCTTTTTATTAACGCCTAACTTTCTGTGTTGCTCTTGCCTCAGGTGGAAAGACTCCTGAAGACTTCTCTCCCCAGCCCTGTACTGTGTACAGCCTTTTGAAGCAGGGATATGCTGCAGTTCTGCTGACAAGGGTGACCCTCTAACAAAGTACAGATCAGTGCAACAGAGGGATGGAGCGAGGTGGTTATCAGGCGCAGTGACACCCAAGCCCCTTTAACCATGGATCATGCTGTGCAGCCTTTCAAAAGATTTCAGTGCTGAGTCTTTCAACAGAACTGTTTCCTTATTCCCCACCCCCCCCACACACACACACTGTGTTAAACCGCACACGGCTGCTGAGGGCAGGCAGGAGGTTTTGAGCAACAATTCAGTGATACAGTACGTAACAGCTCTTGACCATCATGTGGCACACACACATGCACACACACAAACCTGCTTTCCCCGTCTGAATCTCCACATTCTGGCTGAAACGTCCGCAGCCTGCTGACGTTCTAGCTCGGACCTGGAAGATGTATTTGGTGCCCGGCTTCAGCCCTGACACTCGGGAGCTGGTATTTCTAGACTTCAGTGTCGAGTAACTCTGCTCTTCATTATCCTGTAACGAACACACAACACATTTAAACATTAGCTTTAGGGAAATTGGTCTGCAGGTCAACTCCAGTACATACGAGCTATACTGTTCAATCTGAATGCGTAAAATGTGTGGTTTAGGACAGAGAATAGATTTCACAACTACAAACATGAACTATGTGGGCTTAGTTCATTGTTTATGGCAAATAAGTTTAGAAACTATGCATTAATGCACTTAACTGTACAAGTGTATGATTAGTAAATATTAGAATGTTTCCCCAGGTTTAACATTTCCCAGGACAAATCAAAAAATGGCTTTCCAGTCTGGTTATTTCAGCAGCAGATAATTACTTTATTCATCTCCGTAAGAAAGCTGTTTGTGTAAAGATGTCAGTCAAATAGGTCACATCAGATGACATGAACAAGACACGTTAAATGTTCATAAACCGAAACATATGGCAACAGGAACAATATTTTTCTCTTTTTTTTCACCATCACAAGTGCTCACTCATTGTGGGAACTGCTCTTTGAAGTGCCTTAAAAAATTGTGTTTTTAGTTTTGGTGCACAGGTCCATTCATGGTCCATTTACATGGCTCGGGGGTCAGGAAGTTTTAATCACTTCAATCACAATGGACATTTTATTCTGAGTCTTCCCACATAAATTGTCCTTAAGTGTTTTCACAGGATTTGTTGACAGTCAGGTAAACACCGGTCGTAAGGCAGAGAAAGGCAAATCACACTAAAGTAAATACAAATAATCTTTTCTTAGTGTCTGTATATGCATCTGGTAGATTTGTTGAACCCTGCGTTGTGCATTGTTGTCATAAATGAAAACAACCTTATCTGCCAGTCAAATGTAATTGGCAGCTAATTACCTCTCACATCTTTTGATCTGCGTCTATCAGCCAGGAAAGTGACAGGTGCTTTGAAAAGTGTTTGTCTTATTTTTCATGTTCCCTTTCAAATCATTCTTTCATTTATGATTCATCGTTTTTCCAAATGCAAATGATCAAGCTTGTTATCCCTACTCACTATTCAAAATTCGTTTTTTTAGCATATATTTATTAAGGGGGGGGGGGGGTTGCATGTATTGTTTTGAAAGGAATGTGTCCTTTTTTTGGAAGTCTTGATTAACAGTAAAGTTCATCATCATCACTGCTCCCCTCACCTTGTTTTCATCTCCCCGCTTCAGCATCTTTTAATTCAAAGATACTTTACAGGTTTGGAAGTAAAATAAGTTCAACAATAATAGGGGGTGCAAAGTGCATCCAAACAACACAACGAGTGAATCATTCATGTATCCTTGGAAAGGATAAGAGCCTAATTATGAAGAAGTGCTAGGTGAAGAAATAAAAGCCTTTTTTTGGGTCTATATTATCGTCCTCAGCTAGAGTGCTGCTGCAGCGCCCGCCTCCTCCCTTGCTGTGACTCATTCTTGTTTAGCACAGAACTATAGAAACTGTAAGAAAGCAGATTGCTGACTTGTCCACTTGAAATCCCCCACAGGCGTCTCGCCCCCTGAGCGAGGCCAGATTAAGATACCAGCGCAAGAGACGAGCTAATCCTTCAGCTCTCCCCACCATCCTGCTTGTACGGCTATGGGACTGCTCGCTCCCTGACTGCTCCCTTTGCAATTAGCTGATTTCTATCATCTCACACACGCGCACACACACACACACTTTTACTGCAATTAGCTTGTCACAAGGCCTCTGCGCTCGCCAGCCGCTTGCTGTCACTGTCACTTTCACTAAGTTGGAATCTACACTGTCTCATCCTCTGTCTTTCTCTCCCTCTCTCGACCCTTATTTCCTTTCAATTAGCTGAGCTGCCAGTGGGATCTTTTTCTTGGATTAAGTTATCCAGAGTCTATCCAGCCGCCACTCCTCTGCATTCAAAGTATGTTGGCTCAGCTTAGTCAGAGCCTTTTGATGACAATGAGCTCATGTTCTCTAGGTATCTTCGGGATTGCCTCAATAGTTTCATGTCAAGTGTTTTTTGAAAAACAAAAGATAATGACGAAACCATAAAAACGATGACTACAGTGTTCAGTTTTGGGTTTCTTTAAGAGCACTTTTTGTGTGGCACAGATGCAGAAATTAGTTGTGTATACCTTCTCATAATATTTGATGTCGTACTCCAGGATTACTCCGTTGGGCTGGTCGGGCTCATGCCACAGCAGAATCACGCTGTTCTGACTGGTGTTCTCCTGGCGGATGGCTAATACTTCAGAGGGGGCTGCAAAGGAAACAGAAGAGATAACTGCTTCGTCAGTTCAAGATGTGGTTCCTCTATGATATCAAGTCTTTGCAGAAATGAGAATATCCTGCAGTGAAGAACCTATTCACACAAAGATTAGATGGTTGGAATATATTTAAATTAAGAAGAGATCAATGAAATCAGACACAAACTTCGGCTTTAACCCCTTGATTCCTGACCCATCCCTTATCCCTCCGCCAACTTTCGTAGTAATTTGGCCAGTAGATTTTGTGTAATCTTGCTTACAAAATCTTGCTTATATGCTGAGCTCAAAATAATCAACTCAAAACGGGCTGATTTACACAAACTTTCGAGCCTGAAACTGATGCAAGTCGTGATGCTAACGGACGTAGCTACACAATGGTGTGCCCAAGGGTACGTGAACGCACCGCAGAGGAGGAAAACACAGGACATTCAGGCTTAAATTATGGTGTAAATTATTTTATATAGAGTTGTATATGAATGTCAGGGCTTACAGATACCTGGATGACACGTCAGGAGCAGTATGGAAGCATGTTATGTTTTTTCTGTTGATTTACTACGTCTGAAGAAGCTGTCGCGATTGACTTCAATTGTATTTGATTCGGATGCAGCGCTGTTTACCCCTGAAAGTGTTTTGTGGAATCAAACCCTTGGCCCACCCCTCCATCGGCAGAATGGTGAGTAAATGATGAGTGAATTAAAAATGTTGGTGAATTATCCCTTTAATCTCCTTGGTCCTACAGAAACAATCATATGGTGATCATTTTTGTCAGAAACAAAAGGCGGAAGACATTTTAACCTTAGATATAGGGCTTGTAGAGGCTAGTTTTTCACTGACCTGAATTCAACAGCTTGAACGTGCGACTGAACTTTGCTATCACAGCATTAATCTGACCCCACATCCTAATTTATTAGACAACATTACTCTACTTCTGAGTCCCAAGATCGTTCTTGTGATGTCAGTTTTACAAATATATACATGCATATAAATATACATACGTTTTAAAGGAAGGTGAGCAAAGAAAAGTTGGGCAGTTTTATAATCCAGAGAGACAAACAGTCAGAGGACTTCAAGATCATAAATAAAGTAGAAGAACAGGTCAGAAATCCTGACTTTTTTCCATATAGTTTGCTGAGAGAACATGACAGAATCATGGATAAATGTATTAGGTTCTAGGGTCACAGAGTTTTGATGTGCTGTTTCAGACTTGGTGCAGTGATCTGCTGTAGTTCATGATGATAATATAGATCTCTTTCCTTTCTTAATGATCTCTCATCTTTTCTACTCCACCCTTATATCCCTTTGAAACTCAGTGAGAGTCAATCACAGCGGGTGGTCCATCCTTTGATGCATGCTACATTAGGTGTGTGTAACCAATAAAATCAGGGTTAGTTTTCCAACCCCATAACTGCTGAATCAACCCCAAAAGCTATTGATTAATTGGTTGTGTTCACATAGTGCCAGTGTATTAATACTGCTGGCATCTTGTCTTTGTCAAAATGGGGCAGAAATAAGCTGCACTAGAAAAACAACTTTTCTAGTGTATAAAGTTGATAAAAGTTCAACCTGAGTGCAGGTTACACTTACTTGTGTGTCAAATAATAAAAGTCAGGTTTCATACAAGTGATTACTGCGACACTATTCAGAATGTAGATAAGTTTGGTGGTATAAAGAAACTATGGAGCATATAACTGTCAGAGTTGAACAAGTATTATTTGCTGACAGTGGCTGCTACCCCATCAAGTCCTGTATGTGCCACAACCAGTTTTTCATCATCAGCACAAAATGTCGTTGAGACAGCACATTTCCTTTAAAGATTTTTTTTGTGTTGTAAATCTGACAGCAGAGAGAAACAGCGAGGAGAGGAGAGAAATGTGTGATCATGGGCCAAGGCTAGATTCACATATAAACTGATGCGGCTGCAAGTGAGACGTCAACATGGCCAAGGGCGTGATGTGCCACAGGTTTAGCTTTTCAAGGTATATTTTTGTGGCATTTAACTTCATTTGGATAATTTACAGCAAGTGATTCATGGTCTGCTTTGAAACCAGGGCATAACAGTTACTACACAATGTTCATCATCAGAGCCATGGATTCTCAGCAGCTTTAACATATCCTGAACTATTCATCCTTTGTCCTGCCTTGTACCCTTAAGTCTTTGAGCATTGTTCCCCTATAGGAATCAGTGAGCCATAACCTGGAGCTTAACAGAGCCCATGAGCCTTTTTGGCTAGGTTCCTTCTTTGCAAAGTTTGTTTCTGTTGTTGGAGTGTTTTGTGATACTGAAGGAACCACATGACTGCGGCTCTGCTCTTTGCAGATGATGTGGTTCTGTTAGCTCCATTGAACTGTAATGTTCAAATCGTACAGGGGCAGTTTGCAGCCTAGTAACTAGGACTAGAGTCAGAACGTCCAAATCTGAGGCCATTGTTCTCCCTGAAAGTTGTGGATCATCCTGGTGTCCGTTGCAGGGCCTGGGAAATGTACATATTAGTATGTTCAAAGTAATGGAAGGCTATGATGTTAAAGCACACTTTGTTGCAGTGTTTAACTTCACACATGGATGCTTCATTGATTCACGCCACGTTGCCTCAGCAAACACATTTTTGATTTTTATTTATTTCCAGGAACAGTGGAAACAAACACACAATGTTTAACCTAATGTGGATCCACATTCATTTATGGGATGTTGTTGTGAAGAAGGCCTACATGTGACAGGTGACAAAGCCTGCATGATGAGAAACTGAGCATGATTGTTTTGAACCCTACCTGCCTGGTTTGTTGTGATGTTGACCAGGGCATACAGTGATGGCTCGTTGCTCAGGTGCGTCACTGCATTCATGGCCAGGATGCGGAAGGAGTAGTTGGTGTGGGCCGCCATGTTGAGCACTGTCACCCACGGCTCCGTCAACCCACTCTGCCGGGGGACGAATCGAACCACTGCAGTGCCCGAACGCTCCACCATAGCTCCTCCCCCTGCCCCAATACTCGCTCCTCCGCCTGCTTTCCCTCCACCAGTGCCTCCTGGAGAGGATGTGCAGTCCTCGCAGGGCCCTCCTTCCCCAGAGCATTTCTTACACAACACGCTATACTGCAGATCACTGCGACCTCCGGTATCAAGAGGGCGATCCCATTCTAAGTTCACAGATGTCCCATTGACTGAGGAAATGACGCTTACTGGAGCAGATGGAGGGCCTGGAGACAAGAAAGACAGAAGTTTGAGTTCAGTCACAGGTTTGATTACTGTCCAAAAAAGTTAATGGCATTTTCCAGGCATAGATACGTTTTTGACACCTCATTCCACAGCTGCCATGGCTTGAGCGAGCTTGTTTGTATACATATTTCTTTGAACTGCTTTGAGCTGGTCTCACCTGTGGGATTAGGTGATCTTGTGTACAGTGTGTTTGTGCTTACGGGAGCATGGAGCTGCAGGTGGGTCATCTGCGGCTCGGTAGTAATTGGAGTCGCAGGGGCAGGACAGCGCGGCCCTGGTCTCTGAGTGGCTGTGCTGGGGACATTTACCACACAGGCCATCGCCTGCCACCGGCTTATAGAAACCCACCTCACAGGCTGCAGAGAGAGAGAAAGGGAGAATAAATAGAGTAAATAGGGAGCTCGCAGGGAAGGGCTATGCACTCCCATATTCACTCAGACCATGATAAAAGTGAAAGAGGCCGCGGCCAGAAAGGCATGAATCACACCCCTATAGCAAGCTGTGCATCTCAACGCTGCTTCAACTTTTTCAAAACTGTGTCATCTCCTCCAATGCATTCACTTTGGGACGGGGCCCCTCCCCTCCCCCTCTTCCAAATCTATGTATAATTACAGGCCCTGTAACCGTAGAGGCCGCAGAGCAGGGGAGATGAAAGTCCCTTCTTTCTGCTCAGATTTGGGCTGAAAAGGCTTTGCACTGTTGATACTCCCAGTGAGACCATCAGAATCCAGACCGTGTTTCAACCTTATTCAGCTCCTCTGATACATATTCACTTTTAACTCCACACTGATTAATAATGGAGGGAGCTCTGATAAATATATTCTCTTTCCAGGCGGTTAATAGGCTTCTGCTATGGTAAATGGGGCAGGGGTAAACCTTGCATAGACTCAGAAGGCAGCCACAGCAGACACAGACGCGCTTATGTTTGTTCTTTCTCACCGAGTAATTTATGTGCGCTTCCACCCAGAATTCAGTGTGTTAGTTTACAGATGCAGTGTTTTCCTAACCTTTGCTTGTTAGGTTTACAGGGGACCGTTTTTTGGTGCTTACACTTCAAAGGTGTTGAAAAGAACCATGATATTGGATAACCAACACAAGTGAAATGTTAACAAAGCAAATGGTTAAAAAGTATTGCGGATTACTGCTGAGACATTTTTAGATGCATTAGAAAAAGGGTAACATGTTCCCATCTTTGTACCCTAATAAGAACACATGCTATGTTCATCATGGCTGCACAAACAAATACACAGACACACATGTAAAGGATGTTCAAACATTAGACTATATATTATGAGATCCTACATAATGATAGTTTTATTTTACAGATATTCATTTCATAAAATGTTTAGCTTGTGTTCATTAGAACCTGCAGTAACTGTAAATATCCTCATGAAGCCGCTGGTTTTCTCTCTTAAAACATGAGTTTTTTAAAACTTTTTGTATTTTATATATACTGTGTATATATATACACATTTTATTTTCTCCTTTTCTCCTCTTGCCCAGTGTATATATATATATATATATACAGTATATATAAAATACAGAAAGTAAAAAAAATCCTTCATGAGGATATTAATGACACAGGGTATGATGAAAATATTATACAAAACCAGAATGTACAATGTACATAGTAAAAATAAAAATGCCATTTTCTTAATTCCTTACCCCCTGCTACTTAATTCTCAATGAAAAATGACAAGCAATAGAAATACAAAGTAATAATAAGAAAGAAAGAAGGAAAGAAAGAAAGAAAGAAAGAAAGAAAAAAAAGAAAAAGGAAGGAAGAAAGAAAGAAAAACTCAACATTCACTGATATGGACAGTTGAGTCTTAAAGTAAAGTTTCCCATGTGTGAGTCAACACAGAATGAATCCAGTTGAAAATGCAAGTTAAGTTATACAAGTGGTCTTGATCATAGGGAAGTAGTTGGTGGGTCAAACTAAAACAAGAGGGGCAGCAAGGTAGAATGAGATTTTTGGGCTGATCCATGCATGGCAAATTAGATTTTTTTTTCTAAATTGAAGAACGTCATCTCCTAAGGATGCTGGTAAACGGGTTGCAGGGACCTTCCAATGAAGTTTAATTTATCTGTGGGCAAGATGGGAACCAAGAGCAATAACATTGAAATATGAGTATTTGAAACGTAAAGTTTGCAAACTTTCACTCTCCACTGAATGGTGGCATTGCTACATGATCCCTCTCTAGTTTCCCTCCTGTCTGCCAGGAGTTGGTCATGCATGGCCTGGTTTCTATGACAATGAGAAGTCATTCCCGAATTGCATAAATAAGTTTGAATAGGCATATACAATTGAAATGGAAATGAAAATAGAGAAGAAAGGATATTTTTGTTTCCTAATAAAGACAGAAATAAATAAAAGAAGAGAAATCATTTCCAAGGTTTAGCAGGCCTCTATTTTATTACATACTCTTAGGGGGGGGGGGGGGGGGGGGGGGGGAATGTTTAAAAATAAGTTAATGGAAACAGAACAACAAACCAGATTTAAAATAGAAACTAAAGTTAAATCTGGTAGAAGGGAATTGTGGAAGAAATGTGACATGAAATATTAAAATAAATACAGTTAATACATAATGACTGATTTAGCTTTCCTTATGCATGAAGGCAGGTCAGCATTTGACTCCTCTTCACAGTTTGACATGGACAAGTGCATCTAAGAGAAGGAGTCTAGGCCACCTGAATATCCGAGGAACAGCTGCATTATTAAAGACTTTATAAAACACCTCAAATATTTTGAAACCTTGTTGTTTTACACTTCTCTTGACTTCCTGTGGTCAAACAGCCCCCTCACTGCTTTTTAGGATGTTGTCAAAAAACACACATGAGATGGCTTATGACATTATTAAATTTCCACTTTTAAACCTGGCAAAGCACAGCTGAAAGGCCAATTCTATCCTATCTTTAGTCATTCAAGCAGCAAATACCACATAACAGTACTCAATATAAAGTTACACCAGGCCACAAGGGTATCTATCTATAGTTACAGTGTCTTCTGGCAGTTATTTTTCTATTTAATTATTATTTTACCTCCTTTTTGACTTTAGTGCAGATTGTTTTTTTACATGACCGGAATTTTTCGATTCATCTATTTAACTATCCTTTTGTGGTTCTTTAAATACTGTTAGATTCTATTCCTATTCAGATTTAATCTAGAGTACAACATGCACATCCTCTGGTATCTGCTATTACCAATTTAAATTGATTTACTTTACATCTTCAGGGGTTAATGCTCCATGGTTTAAATGGTGAGCCTATGTCCACACACAGACGCAAACACATGCACACACGCAAACACATGCACACACGCACACACACACACACACACACACACACACACAGACACTATAGAGAAACAGACTGGCGACGATAGTGCTCTTCTCTTTCACTGTCACCCCCCCCCCGGAGCTAGAAGCTATTCCTATTTGCAATATTTATCCCAGACCATTTTTTCTTCCTCCTTTTTTTATATACTGTTAATCCCTCCATCCCTTGATGTTTTTTTTTGCGAAGCCCTTGAGTTGAGAATCGGGTCACGATAAACATCGCAACAGCTCGTTCATCAAGGAGAGAGGCAGCGAGTGCTTTGAAGTATCTGACAGATTCACCAAGAGTCCTGCACACGCACACATACACACACACGCAGAAACACAAACAAAGGCTATGGTAATGTTGGACACACATTGGGGTGTCGGATGCAGCCACAGTAACCACACACACAATGAATTCATCACCACACAGGTGAATATGCAAAGAGAACAAGAGGAGTGGTGATGTCAGGACCAGTTGTGATAACCTCTCACTTCACTCCTGACATGATGCTCAGATGGTGGTCTGGTGAAAAAGGAAAAGTTTTGCTTTATGATCATTTCCTTAAAAGGATATTTGTAATATTTTAGCTTTAGTAAATCATAGCAACGTGTGAGAGAAGATTGATTCACTGATGAAAAGATCAGCAACCTTAGAAGACCCTCTTGGACATCTTCAATTTTTTACGATTAAGCCGTCTCGGCAGCTCCTCTGCAACAAACCAAAAGCTGTTACGCTTTCTGGTCACAGTTTGGGATGTCACATTTCTTTAGAGGGGGGTGAACTCTAGCGAGGCAATCTGTAGTGTACTATCTTCACTTACAGTCAGTAAGTGGAAAAAAAAGTGAGTAATGCGAGCAGTGACGTAGCATCAGCGGGGGCGACATGCTGCAGGTGTACCACGTTTAAAGAGGCTGCTGTTGCTTGGAAATTACATTGAAACCAAACTACTGTTCATTCTGTGGATGAAGAGAAGCTGATGAAAACTTCTTGTTTCCCATCTCTCCCCAAAAACAGCTCAAAATACTGTGGTACATTCTACAAAATAGTACAGTAATAGATCAACTCATTACATTCTCATAACAGAATATTATGAAACATATATCACATATCATTCTAAATTTAATCAATAATCTTAAGTCTCTTTTGTACAAGAAAATCCCTGAATTGCTTACAGTGCCTTGCATAAGTATTCACCCCCCTTGGACTTTTTCCCATTATGTACTGTTACTAACTGGAATTCAAATAGACTTAAATAAACTTTTTCCCGTTTGATCAACAAAACATGCATAGTACTTTGGAGGTGCAAAATAAATTTTATTGTGACACAAACAATAATGAGAACAAAAAAGTTGACATCTGTTGGGTGCATAAGTATTCACCCCCCTGTGTCAATACTTGGTAGAACCCCCTTTCGCTGCAATTACAGCTGCAAGTCTTTTGGGGTATGTCTCTACCAGCTTTGCACATCTAGAGATGGAAAGGTTTGTCCATTCTTCTTGGCAAAAAAGATGAAGCTCAGTCAGATTGGATGGAGACCGTCTGTGAACCGCAATCTTCAAGTCTTGCCATAGATTCTCTATTGGATTGAGGCCTGGGCTTTGACTGGGCCATTTTAAGACATTAACATTCTTTAATCCAAACCATTCCTTTGTAGCTCTGGCTGTATGTTTAGGGTCATTGTCCTGCTGGAAGATGAACCTCCGCCCCAGTCTCAAGTCTTTTGCAGACTGCATCAGATTTTCTTCAAGGATTTCCCTGTATTTGGCTCCATCCATCTTTCCCTCTATTCTGACCAGTTTCCCTGTACCTGCTGAAGAGAAGCATCCCCACAGCATGATGCTACCACCACCATGTTTCACTGTTGGGATGGTGTGCTCAGGGTGATGGGCAGTGTTGGGTTTTCGCCACACATAGCGTTTTGCATTGAGGCCAAAAAGTTCAATTTTGGTCTCATCTGACCAGAGCACCTTCTTCCACATGTTTGCTGTGTCTCCCACATGGCTTCTGGCAAACTCCAAACGGGATTTGTTATGGATCCCTTTCAACAATGGCTTTCTTCTTGCCACTCTTCCATAAAGGCCAGATTTGTGGAGTAGACGACTAATAGTTGTCATGTGGACAGATTCTCCCACCTCAGCTGTGGATCTCTGCAACTCCTCCAGAGTAACCATGGGCCTCCTGGTTGCTTCTCTGATTAATTTTGTCCTTGTCCGACTCTTCAGTTTGGGTGGACGTCCTCCTCTTGGTAGGTTTGCGGTTGTGCCATATTCTTTCCATTTTCTTATGATGGATTTTATGGTGCTCAGAGAGATGTTCAAAGCTCTGGATATTTTTTTATAACCTAACCCTGCTTCATATTTCTCCACAACTTTATCCCTGACCTGTTTGGTGAGCTCCTTGGTCTTCATGATGCTGTTTGTTCAGTAATGATCTCCAACAAACTCTGAGTCCGTCACAGAACAGGTGTATTTATACTGAGATTAAATTGCAGACAGGTGGACCCTATTTACTAATTATGTGACTTGCAAATGTGACTTGTGAATGCAATTGGTCGCACCAGATCTTTGTTAGGGGTTTCACAGTAAAGGGGGTGAATACATATGCACTCAACACTTTTCAGATTTTTATTTGTAAATAATTGTGAAATCCATGTAATATTTCCCCCCACTTCCAAATGATGCACTATTTTGTGTTGGTCCATTACATAAACTCACGATGAAATAAATTTTAATCTGTGGTTATACCATGACAAAATGTAGAAAAGTCCAAAGGGGGTGAATACTTATGCAAGGCACTGTATATATCCCTCTAAGAAAGCTTCTGCTGCACCCAATAAATATTATATTATATGAGGCGGTGTGGCCTAGTGGGTAGAGTGGTCGTTCTCCAACAAGAGGGTTGCACGATACTGAACCCCTAAATGGCCCCTCATAAATGTTGATTGTACTAATTGTAAATCGCGTTGGACAAAAGCGTCAGCCAAAATGACATGTAAAAATATGAATTCATCATAATTACAACGCATAGCTGTACATATGGAATATACAATAGGTAAATGTTAAATTAAATTAAAATTAAATGTTATAAGTCAGTATCATCAGATACTGCTGAGTAACATATTAATGAAAGCACAGCACCGGGTAACGTTACAGCTCAGGAGAACTGCTGGGTTATTGAGTACATTATGACAGCACAAGGATTAATTCATCAATGGATAACAGAAGTAAAAGTGGACATACTGGTGATTATTATTGTCCTGAGTCTGGTCCTGTAAGCTGTCTGATAAATGGTAAATTATTACTTATTATTATTACTTAAATTATTATTACTACTACTGTAATTATTTATTTTTATATATTAATAATAATCATCATAATCATAATCATATAAAAACATTTGGTTTTAGACTTAAGGTTTCAAAATAAAAGGACACTTGGCAACAAAGGCAGCTGTGTGTTCATGTGCAGCTAAAGCTCACACGAGGCTCAGACTGACCTGAGAGTTGAGAGTTGCCATGTCGACAGAGGTCTGTCAATAAAGCGGTGACCATGCAAGTGAGGAAAGTAATAATGAGGCTCAGAAATCCAGGGGAGCGATTTTAAAGGTAGTTTGTCAAAATCAACAATAGGGTAAACTCAAAAAAAAAAGAAGAAAGCATGTCCTAGGAAAAAACAGGAGATGGTGAAAGATGCCGACCGCATTCTGTGGGTGACAGAAAACCCATTTGCATGGTAAAGAAAAAAACCTCTGTATCTGCACAGCAAGTCCAGAATGCTTCAAAGTTGATTGTGCTGAAGCACAGAGCCTGAAGAACAATACACGTGTAACTGTCCAGATAATTATGTTGTGGACTGTAGGTTTGAAATGTGGAGTATGAACAGAAAAGTGATGGAAATAAAAAGAGAGTTTCAGTTTGAAGAGACACACACTTTAGGTGTTTACAGAAAGTGTACTTTAGTGATATGTGTGTGTGTGCTCACGTGCGGTTGCCTGTGTGTTGCCTGGCGTGTCGGTACCTGTCAGTGCAGTGCACATGCTACAAGAGAATTTGCATTACAATGAATCTTAATAGCTGCGTGCGGCAGTGTGTGCTGACCTTGATTTATTCCCTGTATAAGTGGGTAAATAAATACATTGGGAAAGATGGGGGAGCCGGAGAGAGCACATCATCGTCCCACGCGTGAGGAGAGGGAGGGAGGAACAGGGAGCGGAGCGGCGGGGAGGTCTTAAGTGCAACCCAGGTCGGCCTGTGAGAGCTCACGTTCAGCGTTCAATGCTGGCAGTGAGCCCACTCTGCTACAAGGGTACATTTTGGTGATTCTAGAATACCACAATAAAATGAAAACAGTAAATGTATTTTCTGCTTCTTTTCCGTGAGGAATATCAAACTGTGTAAAGAAACATTCCGGTTGTTAAAATTCAGCTAAAACCGTAGAAGCTAGTGAAGTATACTTATGGCACTGAGAAAAACAGAACCATCACACCTGACAAAATAAAAGTAGCTGAAATGCATTAGCTTCTCCTGATGGTTGTATACCAACCATCCATAAACAGTGCTCTGCTCTTTTGACTCCACTAGTTATTTCTTAATGGGAATCCAGCTTCAAGCCTGTGATTTCTTTGATTTGGTTTCTACTTATCGGAGATAAAAAAATAAAAAACTGTTTTCTCTCAGTCTAGATTTGAAATTTTATATTTTGGTAAATAGTATGAAAACTGTACATTCAAGAGACTGTTGTCCTACTGTTGTTTACAGTTGAGGATTCAGATGGTAGTAAGTGATCAGTCAAGCAACTTGAATTTGCCTCAAACTTTCATAATTTGCAAGATTTGTTATTGCAAATGTCTTTATACAACACATCATATAAAACAAGCCGTGTCTGTACTGGCAGCCCTGCTGTAAGACAGTGTCAGTATTGTGACATTACTATTTTACTAAGTTTTATTATTCTTGTTGAAGTTTTTCAGTTAGTGCATCATTCTGCCATATATGCAAAAAGGAGCAACAGTGTGGAAAGACATATCATTAAGTTTTGGTTTTGGTAAGTAACTAAAATACAGAATACGTAAGTAAAATTAAAGTTCATCTCACAATGAAAAATTGTTTTGTTAAATATATGTACATGTACTGTATTTGACTTTATTTATTTGTATGATTAGACTTTATATAAATAAAAAAATTTACACAAGACATGCAGGTCTGTAATGAAAAGCAAAATAATTGAAAATGCTCTACTGAATGTGACCATACCTGTGAAAAGTTTTAAGGCCACTACAGAGTCAGGGTTGAGTTCATCAGATCATCTATTACAACACATAGCACACACTGTGTTGCTTGTGACTCACCTCAGAACACCTTATATCACTTCTCTCCCAGGTCCATGTTTGAGCTTTTAGAAATAGTATCTTAGATCAATGTGTCATTCAGGCCAGTTGAGGTATAGTTTAATTTTCTTAAAGTCATCAAATCTGCTGTTCTTTGATCCAATGATCCAAATTGATATACAAATCATTTTAAAATGACTCTCCTCATATCTGCCAACAGGAGATGCTATGTCTCCAATGATGCTCACATGTCATCTATTGCATCCAGTGGATTTAGTTCTGGGACCTTATATCATTTGGTCTGTTCCTTTTTCATGCGTTTTCCTTTCATGGCTATGCTGAGGACATGTCAGAGCCACACAATCCTCATGGGCTAAACAGAGGCTGGTGCAATACGTTCCCAGCACAAACAACCAAAGAAAACCGTCGTCTGCTGGTTCCCACATCAAGCCTGTTGTTTAGAACCTCTCCATGTGATTTGACATTGCTTGAATTTGAGATGAACACATGTCAAAACCTGAGTCTTTTGAATAGCCAAGAAAACATCTCCTCACGCCCTGAATATTGCAACAGCCTCTTCTTGTAAATCCATTAATGAAATACACACTGTATAGAACTTAGCTGGAAGACTTTGAACAAGCTTCAAAATAAGTTAAGAGTTGGTTTCATCCTTTGCAATTCTTTTCGAATCTTACTATTGGATTTTAAAGCTCCTCATGGTCTTCATGATTGGTTCAATCAAATTATTTGGATTTGAATGATTTTACATTGACTGCATTTTTGCTGTTGAGAGTGCCTTTGGTTATTTATACTGATCTGTGTTATAGCTGCTTCATGCTTTTGCTCCAGTGTGTGAAGGCCTTGTAAAATATTATGATGATTATTTATTTATTTTTTAATAAGCACCTTTATACTGTCAGTTATGGCAAAATCCACCTTGAAAAATGTTAATGGAAGCATTCCCTGTGTGGCACATTTTTTTGGAAACATGCACTAAACCCAGTGTTTTTAGCAAATGTATAACATTTCATTAAATGAATACAAGTCACAGCACAATTATTCTCCATTAATCAGTAACTATAGAATAGAAAATCACATATTTAGTAATCAAATTCTACTTTAAAATGGACTTAATCTGTTGACATGAGCAGATTTAAAAGTTCTACATGCTCTCCTCCAACATATCTACTTCTGATGTCCTCGACCTGGAGTAGCGTCGACCTTGTAAGGGAAGTGAGCGCACGCCAGCATCTAGTGACAAAGTTAGCCAACGGCTCCTGAGCTGGTTCCCCAGGGAGAACATGAAGCCACTAACGAGCCGCTGAAGCTGTCTGAGTGATGGATGAACGTGTCGGTGAGATCAGCTGTGGAAATGGGACACTCCCCATCCACTGTCCCTCCTCTTACATGGCTAGTCGGGATAATAACATCCGGATTGTCGCTCTGCTGCGCCCTGCTAAACGAAAGGTCTCCTTACAATTTAGGGTGAGCCAGATTTGCTCGGTGTTGGAGATAGTTGACCTTGGGGCTGTAATGGATGAGTCTGGTTACGGCTCCTTAGAGAAGGTCAGCTGTGTGGGCATGTTTGTGTTGGGCTCACAGGACAGGAGGAAAAAGTATCTCTATATATTCCTTATAAAAGAGTTGATTTTGGGACTTATTTTAGGCTGTGGTCAGATACATAATAACATATAGTTTGAAATAACATAGCCATGGTATTTCAAACTATATTATCATTTCTGTGTTAATAAACACGTTTAAAAATAATCTTCTCTGTAGTTTCCATAAAATTGTTGTCTGTACTGTACAGTTCAGGCACTTGAATACCACAAGATACCTTTGTTGTTGAAAAATTATTGGGGCGGGTTAAAATGTGTGCTAATGGCTGTAAAAATGATTTAAGACTGAATAGAAAACAGTCTATAAAATGAGGGAAAAAACATTAAGGGTAGATATAAGATTATTTTCTTGTTGTTAAACATTAGACATGTGATAAAACAAAGTGATAAAAACCACAGCTGTTTACCTCACAGTCCCCACTGAGAAATAAAAACATCACCTGGAGGCAAATGGCAAATTTTAAACTGTCCAAGTGAAAAAGTATTTGTTTGGTGTTGCTGGAATTCCTCTGGCTAAAAGCCATCTATCACAAAATTAGCTGACCTTATTGAGAGGATCTGTGTGAACAGAAAGAAAAAACGATAACAACGTATTAACATTTCAGCTTTTCTGCACTTAAAGTAATTGTTTTTCAAAAATGTAAATTAAGAATGTAAATAAGGTATTAAAAATGTCCATGATGATATTTGTAGATAGGATTTTAAGTGTGCCAGCAGCTAGTTATCGCTGCACTCTTTTATCTCAGTGGATGTTTGTGTAGTTTCCTCTTCACAGAAAACAATGCAACATAGATGTGTCTTTTCTTGGTAATAAGAATGACAGTTTGAAGTTTGTTTCTCTCTACCACTGTGCAGACACTTTCTGGCTGTTAATCCGTGGCTGCTCTCTCCACACTCTCTAATGATGCGTTCACATGAAAAACAGAGTTCCTGGAGCGAGTAACATGAACTAACACAACCGGTAAATAGTTGCCTGTTCTCCTCCCGGAAAAGAACAGAGGAGGAGAACTGGTTGAAGTGACAGCAGTTGTTGTGGTGTAGCTGTTGTGGAGACACCAGAGAAACCGGCACCATCTTGTGTGGTTCCACAAGATGATCCGGAGGTTTACACAGCTCAGGAACTTCACTGTCTTATCCAGTGCTACCTGAAGCTGAACAGTGGCCAGTTTGATAAGCTGTTAGTTCAGGTTGGTACCAGCTCCTGTCTACAGTGAGTTTCTTTCTATTCACATCTTTGAATGTAACTTCTTCCCGATAAAGATTTGCTTCGCGTTTGGTTATAATCATAACGCCCTACGTATTGTAAAGTGTCGTTGGTGAGAGCAGAGAGCGAGCAGCTTGTGGCTACTCTACTTAGCTTGAACTCTGAATAGCTGGCTAACTAAGAGAGTGGAAAGACACAGGAATTGTAGGGTTCTTCCACACTGGTAGTTTATATTCCTCAACATCGACCATGCAGTGCCTGGTTTCCACAGCTCTAAAATAGGTTTGTTTGTCAAACATGACAAGCAGTAGCCTACATATGAAACACCAGCGCCTTACAAGACCGGATCTCCATGAGTCCATCAGCATGTGAGTGCACCGCTCGCTCTGGTTCAATACAACAAAATTGAAGGATGCAGTATTGCAGGAGACCCAAATAACCCAAATTGGCTGTTACAGTGTTACACACAGAGATGATCTGCTCATGCACTTTTTATGCTTTCTCAGGCAGATTTCCCCCTCAGAGAAGCGTTCTCTCCTACTACCATAAAAATGCAGCATTATAAAAACAATCCAAAAAACACAGAGAATAAGTCAAACCCAAGGCTTCCTTATTTCTGTGCTCAGATAGCAAGCAAATGAATATGAATGAGAACACCTTCTGCTATAAATGTGTATGTGTTTGTTTGTATTTCATAGATCCTGACAACCATGGGGAGAGATGTGCTGTATTTCATGGCACATTTGATTGGGCTGGTAGACAGCATTTGTGTCTGCCTGAAGAACCTGTCCGTCCACATACATCCCCGCCTCTCCGCGCGTCTCTGCTGGCCTCCCTGCCGGGTTCAAATCAATTCCATCAATGAAGCCATCACAAAGGAAACATTATCGCAGTGTTTTGCTGCGAAAAAAGGGCCTGGTAATTACAAATCAAACGAGACAAATACATCCCGGTTAATGAGCGTTAAACGGATGTTAATTATCCGATTGAATGGCTGTCACCATTAAACTGTGCCTGATGGAAGGAGTAGGCGGAGGAGCGTCGGAAGGTGGGAGAGCAGGGGAGAGGGTCGGGAAGGGGAAGGGTAACTCCAAAAAAAAAAAAGATGGAATTTCTGAAAGGCATATTAGCGGCAGACTGCGAGGATCAGAGAGTGTGAAGCGCGTGTGTCGGAAAAGCAAGCGAGAGAGGAAAGGCGTGGGGAGAAGTGACGGTGGGAAGGAGCGAGGAGGGGGGGGGGAGGAAGGGAGGCCGGCTACACTTTTCCCTTTTTTTTCTCC
Organism: Pleuronectes platessa; assembly: GCF_947347685.1. Taxonomy (NCBI): domain Eukaryota; kingdom Metazoa; phylum Chordata; class Actinopteri; order Pleuronectiformes; family Pleuronectidae; genus Pleuronectes; species Pleuronectes platessa. The sequence continues at coordinate 26,756,983 of NC_070627.1, read as the reverse complement.
TGACATTAGCAATCGCTGCGTTGCATCAGAGGGGAAATTAATCAAGTGCTTTTGATTATTAATATATTTGAAAGGACACATTTTCCTGAGGAGAGCGCTGAACAGAGGCAGGAGTCACCTAGTGTTAATAAGGTCACAGTTGGTGCACCGGGAAGCGCCAGTCATAACATATCCATCTAAGAGGGATTAAAAGAAAAAACTGAAAGAAAAGGAAAAGTTCAAGCACTTAACATTCACAACAAGGTGCCTGTCCCCTCTGATTCATCAAGCAGCTCATAGCCAACAGAGCCCAGATTGTATGTCTGGATTAGGAAGCACAGACACATCAATTTAGGAACTTTGAGCAGAGGTTCGGAAAAATAATAATTGCTTGCGGGACGGTAAATGTTCCTCACAGAGATGATTGATGCACATCTCAAAGACAACATAACCTGATCTGAACAGGGCTTCGGAAATAGAAGCAAAACTGTGCCAGAAAACCTTGAATTCACTGATTAACCTTTGATACCTGCAATTCTGACAGAGTTCATGAGTTTTCACTGCTGCGTGTCTCTTGTTTGAGTGTTGGGTTCATGTTTTTGTACAGCACTATTCCGTCGGCAGTGGTATATATTGGTTATATATTATGTTCAACGTTTGCTGGATATTCTTATATTTTTACTACATTCTAACCTTTGGATGAAGATTTCAAAATAAAAAAAAACTGAAACACTACGGAGATCACAGGGACTTTCAGAAAGCCTTGAATGTGAGCTCACAACACATTTCTGAACTCATACATCCATGTTTTTCTAACATGTCCCAGGCGTCCCAGACATTTTGGCATCTTTTAAATTTATGGTAATTTGATAAACAGCAGATTTGTTGGGTATTGTTCAAATGGAACAATACACCACTGTAAAGCCTTTATTAGTTTAAAGGCTTTACAGTGGTGTACCACATCTTGAAAATGTGTGCACCCTTTGTTGTTTCAGATGATGTTAAGCGTAGAGGGTCCACAGGCATTCCTAATTCCTAAGGCTGAGTACTCCACTGTGTGCTATTCACCTGCTACTTAAAGGATAAGTTCTGTATCCTCATTAATGTCAACAAACTGCAATAAAACCTGAAACAGCAATGTGATGATTTAACAAACAAGTGTCTGCGTATACAAAACCTGATGCATGCTATTCCTCTGAGAGCCACACAGCTCCAATGTTGTCCAAGAACTACTAACAATCCACCAACATGCAATAGACACACACACACACACACACACACACACACACACACACACACACACACACACACACACACACACACACTGCTGTTGGAAACACTCACTAAAGCAAATAATCCCTAACAAATGCTAACAAAATAATAACATGATGATGATGATGGCCTTTTTTTTTTTTTTTTATGTACATCACTAGGAATGATTGTGCTTGGAGCTTAGGACCACAAACAGGGCAGGAAGGAGTCTGAACATTGAAATATTGACTCTGTGGTCTTTTCTTGGTCTTTTCTTGTTGATTTGTTGACATCGACAAAATACAATATCTAGACATTAGCCTGTATCCCTTGAATAAAACAGCATGAATACCCAAATCATCACAGAGAGAGCATGAACAGGGGTGTCCCTGCCCCCAAAGAAGTCGATTCTACGACTTTGGCAAATTTATAAGAGCAAAAACACCCAAAGTTGCATTTCTAACATAATTAATTTGACTGCTCTGCTTAGAAATGACATGTTCAAATGACCTTTGCCAGAATGTACCAAAGCAAATGGCAAAAACATGACAAAATGTCAAAATGTACTCTCAGTTTTATTTATGCAAGCAGTCAACTGACTTTGACCGAAGTCTCTAACAACAGTGTCACTCATGGATTACTCCTGTTTGAGATAACAACATTATTACAATCCATGATACACAGGCACACGCGCGCGTGCGCGCGCACACACACACACACACACACACACACACACACACACACACACACACACACACACACACACACACACACACACACACACACACAGCCCATTCTACCATCCACATCATTACAAGCTGCTTCTTTCGGCCGAGGCCTGGAAAGAGGGAGACATAAATGACAGCGCCCTGTGTGCACATCAGTTTAACTCAACAAGAAGTCAGGGCAGAAAATCATTTGAAGAAGTCCCGCAGTCCCTCAGACGGAGGCTGCCAGCTTCTCAGTGATCTGCTATCATGTTGCCTGTCTCTTTACTGTCAGCACTAATAGGTCTTAGACACTGGACTGGGACATGGGTGGCTACCACAGGCCAAGGGTGGCACACACTCAATCAATAATTTACCCAGCAGCTCGCAGCCCTTTGTGTGTGTGTTTTCTGTCCTGAATTAAGCATTCATATGGGCTGCACATAAGAGGATTTGTTTGAGAGAGTGCATCTTCGTGTAACTGGTAAGATGGGTATGCAAGTGTGTGTGTGTGTGTGTGTGTGAGTGTGTGTATGTGTGTGTCTGTGTCAGCAACGTTGCTTTGTGTACTGATGTGTGGCCCTCTGCACCTGCTGAGGAGATAGGGCTTTGGCCAAACGCAACAAAGATTGGAGGGAAGTTTGAGTGACATAACAGAGCTGTGTCTGGCTGAGATATGATTCATTCTGTTATCGCTCTCTCTCTCTCTAACACACACAAACACACACACACATGCATGCAAGCGCCGGCTCACAAGCTCAGAGTCGTGATGGCTTAACAGCATCACAATATTTAATAATACCATCTCTCCTCGTCCACTGTTTTTTTCTCCTTTTTCCCTACACTGCTCTCATTTCCTCTCATCTTCTCTTTTCTCTTCCCTCTCTTTGTTTACCCCTCCTCTACCCTTCACTCCTCTTTACCTTTCATACTTTCTCTTACCTCTTCCCTCCTATCCCCTCCTTTCCTCCCCCAAATTTTCTGTCTTTGCTTCCTTTCCACCTCTACTTCTCCTCTCTCTCTTATGTTGTCCACTCCTGACTGACCAATCAAAATCCTCAGCCAACCACCAACGAGGACCAACCAGACACATACACACAAAACCTAATTAGTCCTGGCACAGTAACAACAAATCCTTTCGCACTCTGACACACACACATGTTCACACCGCCTTGTTTCCCAATGCACAGCATGTCGGCCACAGCAGCTGTGATAGCTGTTGTTTGTGCTTTTGTAAAGTTCTCGTTTGGTCACATCAGTGTGGTCCACGTTGCTCTGTGGTTAGGTGTGTGTTTGTGTGTGCTCGGTTTGGACATGAAGTTGAATAGCTCAATGTAGCATATAGACACTTTTTAATTAGCCACTTGTAATATCCTGCTATTCTCTGTGCTGTATTTGTCTCTTATGATTGCAGGTTATTATAACCTGGGTTATAGTTTTCTATTTTCATTCTTAACCATTATAAGAACGATGTATTTACCAAAATGACAGCTGGCACCTCTGAGCACGGGGACAACAATGGGTGAGAGGCTCAATCAGGTGCTGACTCTCAAGTAACTTTGTTTTGTTTTCTGTCTGTGTGATTTTCTTCAGGTTCTCCAGCTTCCTACAACAGTTTAAAGACATACAGCTTAGGCTAGGTGGAAATGTGATCGCAAATGGTGCATCTGGATGTTGGTCCTGCGATGCGTGAGGGAACTGTCTGGGCTGTACTCCCAGGGTTAGGGTAGCCCAATGTCTGCTGGGATTGGCTCCAGCTCCCCTGCAACCCTCAAAGAACAAGTGATATCAATAAATGATGGAAGGATGAATGAAGACAGAAGCTGTGACAGACCTGCCACTGGTAAGCTCCTATGAAGATGGAATAAATGACCTACAGTATACAATAGAAGGAGAGCACACCCTTGTTGAATCATTTAAAGTAACAGTAAGTAGTTTTTATAAATTACAATAACCATCATCATTATGGTTTTACCCAAACATCTAATAGGGAGAATAGCATGCCCTTTGCTCCCTCTGGACACCTGGAATTGCTGTTAATGTTAACAATTAAATTGTGTCACTTTAAAAGTCAAGTGATTCACATCTCAGCCATCGTATTCACCTGGAAACCACACCAATAATCATTTTAGTTTGTTTGGTACAGGAAGAGCCACTTTCTGTTTACTATGTATGCAACCTTTTATAATGAAAGAGTCGCTTAACTTAATCTGAATTAGAAAAAACATTGTCGGGGTAAATTAACTTTTCGGTGACTGATCAGACAGTGAGAAGGACATTACATGAAGTCAGAAAGAAAACCATAGCTCACTAAAATTACACAATACTACTGCATCACTCGTTGCCAAACACATGAAAAGAGGCATAAGGAATGCTGGCAACACGTTTTTCAGATGAAACCCAACAAATTGTCCGGATCAGATGGGATCCAGCATGTTTTCTGTGCAGACCCGGACAGGACCAACGTGGTGCCTGCACAGTGCCGACTGTGAAACATGGAGGTGTGAATGTGCTGATACGGGGCTGCAGGAGTAGAGATGTAGAGGAGATGACATTTACAGACGGCACTTAGAATGCAAGTTTGTTTACCCAAACACAGAATGAAAAGATGACTGCCAGTCTCTTGGCCAGAAAGGACTTTTCCAAAATGGCAATGATCTAAAAAAAAATGAAAAACTCACAAAGTTTGGTAAGATCAATGTGAGGAGTCAATTATGACCAGACTCAAGGGCATTTTAAATAAGAGTCTGGAGCAACTAATTTCTTCTGGAAAAGAGCATTTTAATTTTTAAATGTGTGAAGAAAGGCGGAACATCTCCCCACAGATCAGCGAGCCACAGTGGTCTATTCCATATGCCGAAGTGTCCTGGGGCAAGATACTGAACCCCACAGCCGTGGCACTGTATGAATGTGACTATGAATGGGTGAATTTAAAACTCTACTACGAAGTTCTTTGAGTGGTCATCAAGACTAGAAACAGACTATTTACCATCTGCAACCCAAGAGGATCAACTTTAATAAACATAGGCATAGAAAATATAAAAAAAACTAATAGGATGCAATCTTAGATAAGAATCTTCCATTATTATTTCAATAGTTTCAAATGCATTTGTTTATTTCTAAACAAACATAGATTCAATTTTATTAAAGGGACATGATTTGTAATATTTCAACATTTTAAAGTGATCCTACAATCTTAAATGTGTTTTTTGAGCTGTAAACTAAATTATATGACTGTTGTTTGATTAAATACATAAATCAGTTTGTATCACATTTATTAGCACATTTATAAAGCAAATATACATTAATGGGTTTAATGTAGCTCATAAACACAATTTTAAACTGTCTTGGCTTTTCAGTGCTAACTGTTTGGGATGCCTCTACGTCATGACATTTATATATATATATATATATATACACACATACATATCAAGGTGAGCTGGCCCCTCGCTACTGGTCAGGGTGGGCATCAGGAAAGCTGATATTCAAATCTATGCTAAAACTAAACTCACCCCCTAGCACTGCGCTCTCAAGGCATGTTTTGAATTTCCAGGGAGAGACCCTTGAGCCAACACTTAATGATCTTCACCAGGAATGTTCTCAGCCCTTGTCCACCTTTATCCACCTTGCAGTACACTTACATTAAGAGAGAACAAAAGAGATTACCTCCTTCATAGTTCAAACAAAGTTGAGATATATCCCTGTTGACCTGGTGTTAGAGGATTCAAATGTGAGTGTGTGTGTGAGTGTGTGTGTGTATGCATCACACTTCGGGGAGTCAAACACTTGTGTGAATGTGTGCGCGCTAGCAGCGGGCAGCTTTCTCTCCCCGAGGCTGCGAGTGTGGGTGTGTTTCTGCAGCCTCGGTGTCATTAGCCTTCAAACAGAAACAATGTTGTTGATCAGCAGTTGTTTACAAACCGCCAGGAGGATGGAACTAATTTGATCACTCTCCATTCCCCCCCGTCTCTCTCTCTCTCTGGAGACTGCTTCAATTTGAGCTCCTTGTAAGATCTCGATAGCAAACCGCCACAAGTTGATTCTGACAGCAATTATGAACATTGTGTTCCACTCAAGTGGTCGTGAGCCGGGGAATAATGAAGTTCTCACCACATCATCTGTTCCCTGAATCACTTAGCTGCATCTTCATTAGTAAAATCATAAAATCATACTGGGTCTCGCCTGTAAGAAATAGCAGCTACATGGTGGTCGGCCCAAGCCAAAGAATGAGATGTACAATCTCAATTCCACCTTGAACTCTATAACAAACACTAAATCACATGAATTATATATACAGCTATCTGTAGAGTTTGAAATCAAACGTTTTTATTGTCTTTATACTCTACTACATCTTTTAAGAGGATGCTATAGAAGGAAAAACAAGAAAATCAAAATATTTGATAGAAGGCATTTTCTACCTAAACTAATTGCATGATTTGTTTTTTTTAGTGCTGACACAAGTCACAGCATTTATCTTGTCAGAGTTGTCACCTCAAAAACAGCGAATTTTCCTCTCAGCTCACAATGATTATTTTTTATATCCATTTCACGAAATCTCTTCCGCTTTAAATGACAGTTTGAAACACATTTCATACTTATTCATTAACTGACATAATGAATGTCAGTTCAGTGTCTGCTATAATGGCTCAGACACTGACCCAAATTTTAGCCGACTGTTGACCTGCTAACACCTCTTCAACTGCAACTACTTTTACTCTGTAGGGACTGAGTGACAACTCCAGAGCTCTCAGCACACTTCAAGCTAAGATTAATTAACAACCAACAACCAAGCGGGTTATTACATGTTATGTTAAGATAGTTATGTTTAGGAAAAAATCATGGTCACACATACACACACACATACAATCTGGGCTGCAATTTACATTATCGGTTTTGTGTTTACAGTTTTTAAACTTTAGATTACTAAGAATTTTGGTAAATACAGAGCTGATTTCTATAAACCTCAGCAACAACTGTCTCTTTAAAATATTTCCTGTCATATAAAACTGAGAAAAGATACTAATACTAGATACTAATACAGAGGTAATTTTCACTAAAACATTCACAGAAATGAATTGTGATTAACTCGTCTATCAACTGTCAAAGATTTCAGCAGCGGTTGAGCTGTAGATAATTCAACGACGAATATTATATATATTCTAATTTACAAACAACCTGACACAATAAATAAGAGATTGAATAAAATATGCAGTAAATTTCCATCATATTTCAAACGTTTTTAGGATGAAGCCTACTTTCAAGGGCAAAATCCACTACTTATATTCAATATTTAATAGTAATACTCATATATTACAGATATTCATTAGTCATACAGCATATAAGGAGGTCATCACACATTGTTTCCACAGCTGTAGTGTCAGCTATTTTCACCTGTCTGGACCTCAGGGACCCCAGGCCATAAGGCTGCTGCACCCTGTCAGACACCGCCATGCGAAGCTCCATCTCAAGAGTTTTAATGACCTGTGTGTGAGTGTGTGTGTGTCCACCTCTGCATATGTGCATCACATGTTCAAAGTGCAAAATACCAAAAGTGAAGAGGAGTGACAGCGGAGAGGAGGGAGGTGCTGACAGGCCTCTCTCTCTCCTTTCCCCTCTGTTTGAAATGTGTGTGTGTGTGTGTGTACGATAAAATAAATATATAATAGTGGAATATTAAATCCTCCTTGTCGCCTGCTGCTGTCTTCCTCTGATATTTCTCTACGGTGCCAAATTGACAGATAAAGATCACATTATGACGCTGAGTGTCACACCTTCCCTCATTTTTTCATAACCATTGTCACTGTGCTTATTCTCTCTTTTATTTTGCTTGTTATTTCTCATCCCCTTCCTTCGCTTCATACTGTTGGCTTTCTCTCTCTCTCACACTCACTCTCCCACTCTATTCCTGCACTGCTTAAGCCTCACTCATCCCCTCTGACTGACACGCCGAACACTCCCACTATTCCTCTGTGACTGAAGAAGCCGAAAACTGTTACTTGTATAAGGAGAGGTGGCGAATTACAAGACCTACACACACACAGTTTTACACTAGGATTTAGGAATGACATTATCACTCTATAATTCTCATAATAAACGGGCCAAGGAAATGACTAATAAAATTGCAAAATACATAGTTACAGAATAGGCTGTATAGTTATCCTGGTGTAATAATTGAGAATTAGCTCATTCATTTACGTTTATGCCTCTCCTTGTTACCTTTTGATACTTTGTATATCCAGTATATTTCAACAGCTTTATTGCCCGGTCCATTTGCAAAGAATAACTTTTCTTAGGTAAAGGTAATAGTACCAAACTACAAGAGTATTATATCGAAGGAAATTACAAGAATAAATATGTGATTTTATGAGATAAAAGTTTAAAATATTATAAAAATAATAATGAGTGTTTTAAAAAGTCATAATAATACAAGAACATTGACATTTCTTAATGAGTAAAAATAAAAATTGTCGTTTAGAATTTGTTTGGAAAAAGGTCATAATATTGCAAGAATAAAGTTGTTATTTAAAGAGAATGATAATATACTTACAACTGTATTGAAGTTAAATTATGACTTTAATCTCAAATTATAATCCTTTCAATTTGCCCTAATGTTCCATCATAGCATACTGTAAAATATTACAAACAAATAAAAATAGAATATTTAATTACAAATAAAAGTCTCACTGTTGAAGGAGAAGTGTGTGAGCATCATTAGGAAAAACTGATTTCAAGTATCAAAAGTTAAAGGAATCCATGTTTGAAAGTTACATAATTATGCATATATGTGTCTGCACAAATACACTGTAACACTTTCAGCATCCAAATTACATTTTCTTTGATCAGTCATCGAACATCGAAATGATTCAGTTTACATTCATTTAGGATAAAGACGATTCAGTGATTAATAACTTATCAAATAGTTTTAATTAAGGAAGACTTGTGTAATCATCTAATCTCTAATTCAATATACTGTTGGAAAGTGAAAGAGTACAACAATGCATCATTTTTAATTATTCCTAATTTGAAAATTAAATGTTATTGTTAATTAACTCCAGCTGATGAAAATAGGGAAAACAACTTTAAATCTGTAAACTTTTGTGGAGTACGATTATAAAGTGAAAAGTAAAAGAATAATTACCTCAACTGTATAACTGTACTTAGTTACAATCTTCTACTGACCCAAAACAATGATATCCTACAAAATACCACAGCCGTGGATTTTTTTTTTTATAAATAATACTCTGGACTGCAGATACAAATCATATCAGACACTGCACATAATCTTCCTTTGTACAGTTGACTGTGACTGACACAGCAATTTCCTGATTCCCATTATTTGGTCTGGTCATGATTTTATCTTTTCAAAGGGATCAAACAAATCTGAAGGCTACAACAAACCATGATGATAAACATATGGTGCAGCCGAATAGGCTTTTATAGGCAGATTAACACAGAGAAAAACAAAGGTTGTACTGGCAGGTTGAAATAAACTAGTTCAGAGATTTATAAAAAAAATAAAATCATCTCCATATTTTTAATCCATGATCAATTCTTCGTTTACCTTATACGTTTATACTTTTCTAACAGTCTGTAAAAACGTAAAATCTAAAAATATTATGCTCTAGAAGCAACATAGTTAAAAGCTTAATACATCCAGGTCAATGTATTAGTTTTAAAATTAAAATAACAAATCAAACAGTTTCTTATTTTCTCGTCCCTCTGTATTCATTGGAAAAATTTTTTTCAACATTCAAACAATTTCAATTTGAGAATATATGGTTGATTTCTAACTGCAGCAGCGTCAGTGAGAAAAGGAAACTCAGGGTTCAACTTTACGTAGAGTGGTCGGAATAAACCCCATAAGACATCACATGGGGCTCCAAATGTGACTGGATTGTTTGAGCTCACTTTTTCAGAAAGGTGGAGCAGGCAAAAGAGAGAGAGAGTGTGTGTTTTTGTCATTTTTGGGGAATCTTTAGAGACATGTTGGATACATATTTATTTTTAAAAAAACATGAAAATATGTATTTTGCAGATATCCCTTTTTTGAAATTCAGTTTTACTCCTCAGGTCAGCAAGACAAACTTGTGTTGTGCAGACAAACTTTTATTTTTTCATCTTCTTTGTAAAAGCTCCTAAAACCACTTTCTCTGTTTTCTTTGGTCTTTTCTCATTGTTTATATTTGTGGGTGTGTCTCCACTGCAAAACTGCATTGTCATGTATTTCTATGCACTAATTAGGATTCAGCATTGATAAAATTAAAATAGGATGATGGTTGTGGGGGGGGGGGGGGGGGGGGGGGTGATTACTTATGTTGTTCGGCCTTTGTCAGTCAAATCTGATCAAACCACAGCCCCGATGAAGCAGGTTTGCTTGGATTTATTAAAGGATATTTATTACTCACATTAAAAGTTGGTTGTTGAGTAGTTTGTCACTTTATAATGCTGAGAAAATAACTTAGAGTTCATCAGGGTTTTTAAATTTAAGTACAAAAGCTGAAACTGAATATATATATGGTTGGGATGATGAGTTAAAGCAACTTAAATCCAGGGTAAAACTTTATCTCAATGTTTTTTGTCTAGTTAATTTCAATGAGTGTTTGAAGTTCAGTTCTAGTAACTGGAGTTTGTTTCTCTTGCATACAGTGCAGTTCACAGAGGAGGAGGAGGAGGAGGAGGCCCGGTTGTGGTCCACTGACTGAGCAAAGGACTAACCCACATGCACGTGTATGTGTGTCAGGCTTGGTTGGGCTGGATGAGCTGAGTTGATGTGACCAGCCTAAGTGTGTGTGTCTCATATCAGTGTGTCCTCGATCGCTCTCACTGTATGAGGCACTTGAGCCCATTCTTCAGTGGCACCGAGGGGCACCGACACAGACACACACACACAATACACAGCTGCATACATGTATGCGCAGCTGCACACACACACACACACACACACACACACACACACACACACACACACACACAGATTCAGTGTTTTGATGTAAACTCAAGTGGACGAGGGGTCCAGTCAGCCACTCCACCAGACTTTTCCCCCCTCTATTTCCCCCCCCGTCTTCCATCGCTTCCCTCCCTGTGACACTTTTAACGGCATGTCACGCAACCCTGTGCTCACACACATGCATGTGCGCACACACACACTCATGCGCCATGTCGTGCTCCCAGCCAAAGATCTGCACCTTTGTCAGGGGAGAACCACTTAGGCACGCTCATATTCACACACATATTCACATTCATGTCTGACTTTTTTTTTTTTTTTCTCCTCTGCACACACAAGTCTTCACCACTTAAGCCGTCTTCCTTTCACCATCTCGTGCCCGCCCCACCTCTCTGCGTCTCGTCTGGTCTTGTGTGTGCGTGACTGTGGCTGGCTTTGGCAAGGGTGAATTAGCACGGCGACCCAGTTTGGTGCCGGAAGAGACGAGACGTCGGCGGAGGATATATTGAAGAGTTTTATTTTCCTTCCACTGCAAATTCCCTTTCTGCTCAGGCTGTGGTGATGTAATAGTAAATAAAATACATGGCAAAAACATCACCTCCTGGTGAGAATCATCATAAAGCAAATTAATTCTGTTTTTCGGATGCTTTTATGTTTTCCCCCCCATAAAAGACCCTATCTCGATAACCTCATATAACTTATATTAGAGTGTTACACTTAAATCTGACTTAAAGTGTGGATGAAAGCAGCTCCATAAACAAAATATGACTCAAGGTGATTTTTCTTTTCTCCGCCTTCTTTACAGGCTCTGTTTTGCATTTCTCTGCTGATACTAATTGCCTGCTGCTAATTATAGACAGGCAGTGAGTGGCCCCTTTGAACCGGACACTCTCACACAGACACACACACACACACACACACACACACACACACACACACACACACACACACACACCCTCCACTTCATACACTTTACACACATTTAGACGAGGAGCTCTCACAGTTGAAGCAAGAGGGTGTTCGCCACTGGCCTCAGATTCATAAGACACAATAAGCGATTTGTGAGTGTATGTGTGTATGAGTGTGTATTTGTGTGAGTGTAGGTGTTGGGAGGACGAGGAAAGGGGGTGGGGGGTGCAGGCAAACCGGTGTTGCGTGTCTCCTTCGGCTCGTTTAGCTGACAAACTGCTTTTAGCGTTTAATTATCCATTGCTCCGTGATTAATAGGTTTTAATCACAGTAACCCATGGCAACCTGAAATATGCACGGTTCTCTGAATGAGGTCAGCCCTTCAAAACCCTGTGAAAAAATCAAAAGAGGCAAAAACAAACAGAAAGTGTTTAAAAGAGAGAGAGAGAGAGAGAGAGGATCAAGAATCTTTGCATTTCAAACGTCTCACTCATTATTCATTGTAGCGGAACGAGAGAAGAGCTTAGATAGACACACGGCTATTTTCTCAGTATTTACCAACTCAAGAGAAATATTAGAGCTTTTGACCGGACCTTGAACTTCTTCACTTCATTTAATATCTTTTTCTAACATGAGCCAGAGCCGCAGAGCTTCAAACAGACTTTTTGATTGAGTAGAAAGGTTAGAACTTTTACAAATTCAAGTTTCGAAGGCTCCTGTCATTTCTGCTGATGCTGGAGCTCAGACGAAAACTTCCACATAGTTAAATAAATGAGAAACTCTGATGCGTACAAGATCATTTTTGCTGTCGAGGAAAAAAGGATGACAGATTAGACAAAACATCTACCACAGTGTACCAGAAGTTCCCAACATGCCGAGCTGAGAGGAGCCAGTTTATGCTGCTTTTATCAAACTAGACAAACATCAGACATGGTTTCCTTTAACTGTTTCTGTAGCCGTGAACCAAACAGCACAAGCAACGTCTCTACAATTTGGTATTTAACATGTTTTGTTGGAAGAATATCTCTTTTGAAAATATGTTGTTAATTTAGGTGTTTAGACAGTCGCAAATTAATCCCTTCTAACATAAATAACATGTTCACAAAAACTTGTTGTATGAACTTATAGTACAATATCCACTGACTGCAGCATTATTAACTTGTTTTATGGTTCTATTCAGTCTCTTGGTCAGGGATAGGTCCTGTCTGTTTAAATACAGTCTATGGTTTAAATACAGAAACATTTAACAAACCCTCCATCTTTCACTGACCTTGACTTTCTCTGTTGTGTAAACCACAGGCGGGACAGTGGATGTGAAACGCTCTCCACACCAACCACCTCCTGCTGTTAATAAATGAAGCTCTTCATTCATTCAAAAACTATATTGCCTCTGAAAGTATTATTAACTTGGTAAATATGTGTTTATGCAGTTTTTTTTTATTATTATTCTTGTTTAGGCCCAGAAATGCATTACAGCAACTTATTAGGGACATATTTAGGAAAAAGATTTTAAGAATGAATTCGTAATATTAAGAGACTAAAATTATAATTGAGAGGAAATATCAAAGGAAATAAGCAGTGGGGGGTAATCATGCTCGTCTAAGTTTCACTCCGTCGGGATCCAAAATCTTGAACCCTTCTCATTATGAAACTACATTTTATATCATTTAAAAAAAGTGTCTGTTTGGTTCTTCATCTGAATGGACATAGCTTTTTTCACAGTCTTTACAAAGTCCTGATAATTACGATAATGCTGTGCTGATGAGTCAGAAGATTAAGAATTATGTTTTCTGTAAAAGTGAAGTATATTCTCCTTTTAAAATGACACACGGCCTGATATTGTGATTTTATTCTTGTAATATTATGACTTATTAAAAAAAAATTGGCCCAATACTCCATTGAACATGGTAACACATATTAAAATTGAAAGTAACCAATTGCAACGTGAGATAGAACATTATTTTGACTGAAAAAAATATACGGTTGAGGAGATCTTAGAAAAAGCTTCAGCATACTATTTAAACTATTTTTTCGATCTTTATTCTGATAATTTACTTGTCTGAAAATCATGTCTGGTAGAGTTTGTGGATGTTGAGCCACTCAGGAGCCTCAACACTACAAAACAAATCTCTGAAAAAGCTTCCTTCCATTTGCTGAGCTGTTGTTGTCGTGCTTTCCTCTGCCTGGCTCAGCAGAGAGATGAGACCAGAGATATGAAGTGCAAGCGGAACATATCTACATGATTTGTCTAACTCAGACCGTTGAATCCTCGCATTATCTTCGGCTGAACTTCTGTGCTTTTTTTTTGCTCCCAGACGGAGGGCTGTGAATTTTGTCCATCATCGCTTTCAAAATTGGTTTTAGGAGGGATTTGTTTGTGGCCAGTGTGGACAGAAGGAACAATTACTGTGCAGCAACCAATACCTCCGTCTGTTAACATCCTCTAACAACATGTCAGTGCTGTTATGAGGTGGTGTGTAGACCCTATCCTCACACTCAGACATATAGTTCAAGTTTCACTAGTTTCCAAAGGGCCCCTAAATGACTGGCCCAAATTGAATAATACACCCACTTCTCTTATTTTAATATATTTAGACTTATTGGAAATGAGCCGCTGCAGCACAGAGCAGGGAAACTCTAATGACATTTATCGGACCACTTGACAACACTGGGCACAGATTATGGAGTTCATTGAATTGAGCTCTTAGGGCCACAGCTCTTCCTCACCTGACACTAAAGCTGTGGGATTTGTCTCTCTCTGTCATGTGACGCCAACACTACTGGAGTGTCTCCCTCATCTGTCATGTAGCCTGTCTGTCAGTCACTGTCTGTTCAATCAGATAGGACCTGATTTATCCGTGTCCACTTGCTGCTGCCTTCGACAGCTCCTGACTGGCTCTGCGAGGCTGTAACAGCTGTTCGGAAAGAAAAGTGATGTAGTCTATACTGCGTATTATAATTTACTGCAGCCAGAATTTGTATTCATTAAATAAAATATTATGCCTTCTCTGTAGTTTCTGTATTCATGACTATGTCGTGGCTTAATTGTAAACTACCTATTTTTTATAATGACAGTTTTTGATTCTTCTTATTATTATTAATATGAAACCTATCATGTACTGGCTAATTAACTTCATATGTCTATCTTATGTAAAATGTTTTATAGAATGAGAAATAACTTAAAGATAGTCTACTCTGATAACACCTGTTTAAACTAGGTGTGGTGGTGTTGTACTGGTGTGTGCCGTATTGTGGGAAGGAGTATAATCTGCCCAAGGTCAACCACTGAGAAGAACCGAGTTGGTAGGACAGTGAGACTCCAGTAAGGTCAACCCGTCTTCTATTCAAACAGAAAGGATGACATTCGAGAGCTGAAACATTTAGGGATTAACAGACTTGCAAAGACCTACAGGATTTTACAAAGTGGCTGGATGTACAATTCTATTACCTACTGTAGGCTACAGCAACCATCCAGTCTGACTCTAACTCTGTTATTATTCAGGTTTCAGAGCCGAGCCACAGCTCAGCTCAAGTTCACCTCTTCGCCCTCTCTAGAGAGTTTACACTTTGTGCTGCTCTCCATCTACTGTAAAATCCACTCACTCTCCTTTACACAGGAGAAATTACCCAGGCTTAATTGATGTCCATCTTTTTTATTATAAAAGAACATGAGATAATTTGTGTTCAACGAGCTTTGAGGTCTGTCCCCAGCCTATAGTCGAAACTGCAA